>NC_092787.1:12685164-12740581 GCF_047496795.1 Chiloscyllium punctatum | reverse complement strand
CCCTCCCCCTCCCCCTCCCCCCCTCCCCGACGCCCCTCCCCCTCCCTCCCCCTCCCCGACGCCCCTCACTCCCCCTCCCCGACGCCCCTCCCCCTCCCTCCCCCTCCCCGACGCCCCTCACCTCCCCCTCCCTCCCCCTCCCGACGCCCCTCTCCCTCCCCCTCCCCGACGCCCCTCACCCTCCCCCTCCCCGACGCCCCTCACCCTCCCCCTCCCCGACGCCCCTCACCCTCCCCCTCCCCGACGCCCCTCACCCTCCCCCTCCCCGACGCCCCTCACCCTCCCCCTCCCCCCCCCTCCCCGACGCCCCTCACCCTCCCCCTCCCCTCCCTCCCCCTCCCCGACGCCCCTCCCCCTCCCCTCCTCCCCCTCCCCGACGCCCCTCACCCTCCCCCTCCCTCCCCCTCCCCGACGCCCCTCACCCTCCCCCTCCCTCCCCCTCCCCGACGCCCCTCACCCTCCCCCTCCCTCCCCCTCCCCGACGCCCCTCACCCTCCCCCTCCCTCCCCCTCCCCGACGCCCCTCACCCTCCCCCTCCCTCCCCGACGCCCCTCACCCTCCCCTCCCCCTCCCTCTCCCTCCCCCTCCCTCCCCCTCCCCGACGCCCCTCACCCTCCCCCTCCCCCTCCCTCTCCCTCCCCCTCCCTCCCCCTCCCCGACGCCCCTCACCCTCCCCCTCCCCCTCCCTCTCCCTCCCCCTCCCTCCCCCTCCCCGACGCCCCTCACCCTCCCCGACGCTCCCCCTCCCCTGGACACTGCCCCCCTCCCCCTCCCCTGGACACCCTCCCCCTCCCCCTCCCCTGGACACCCTCCCCCTCCCCCTCCCCTGGACACCCTCCCCCTCCCCCTCCCCTGGACACCCTCCCCCTCCCCTGGACACCCTCCCCCTCCCCCGGACACCCTCCCCCTCCCCTGGACACCCTCCCCCTCCCCCGGACACCCTCCCCCTCCCCCTCCCCTGGACACCCTCCCCCTCCCCCTCCCCTGGACACCCTCCCCCTCCCCCTCCCCTGGACACCCTCCCCCTCCCCCTCCCCTGGACACCCTCCCCCTCCCCCTCCCCTGGACACCCTCCCCCTCCCCCTCCCCTGGACACCCTCCCCCTCCCCTGGACACCCTCCCCCTCCCCTGGACACCCTCCCCCTCCCCTGGACACCCTCCCCCTCCCCTGGACACCCTCCCCCTCCCCTGGACACCCTCCCCCTCCCCTGGACACCCTCCCCCTCCCCTGGACACTCTCCCCCTCCCCTGGACACTCTCCCCCTCCCCCTCCCCCTCCCCGGACACTCTCCCCCTCCCCCTCCCCTGGACACCCTCCCCTGGACCCCCTCCCCCTCCCCTGGACACTCTCCCCTGGACCCCCTCCCCCTCCCCTGGACACTCTCCCCCTCCCCCTCCCCCTCCCCTGGACACTCTCCCCCTCCCCCTCCCCTGGACACTCTCCCCCTCCCCCTCCCCTGGACACCCTCCCCTGGACCCCCTCCCCCTCCCCTGGACACTCTCCCCTGGACCCCCTCCCCCTCCCCTGGACACTCTCCCCTGGACCCCCTCCCCCTCCCCTGGACACTCTCCCCTGGACCCCCTCCCCCTCCCCTGGACACTCTCCCCTGGACCCCCTCCCCCTCCCCTGGACACCCTCCCCCTCCCCCTCCCCTGGACACCCTCCCCCTCCCCCTCCCCTGGACACCCTCCCCCTCCCCCTCCCCTGGACACCCTCCCCCTCCCCTGGACACCCTCCCCCTCCCCCGGACACCCTCCCCCTCCCCCTCCCCTGGACACCCTCCCCCTCCCCCTCCCCTGGACACCCTCCCCCTCCCCCTCCCCTGGACACCCTCCCCCTCCCCCTCCCCTGGACACCCTCCCCCTCCCCCTCCCCTGGACACCCTCCCCCTCCCCTGGACACCCTCCCCCTCCCCTGGACACCCTCCCCCTCCCCTGGACACCCTCCCCCACCCCTGGACACCCTCCCCCTCCCCTGGACACCCTCCCCCTCCCCTGGACACCCTCCCCCTCCCCTGGACACCCTCCCCCTCCCCTGGACACTCTCCCCCTCCCCTGGACACTCTCCCCCTCCCCCTCCCCCTCCCCGGACACTCTCCCCCTCCCCCTCCCCTGGACACCCTCCCCTGGACCCCCTCCCCCTCCCCTGGACACTCTCCCCTGGACCCCCTCCCCCTCCCCTGGACACTCTCCCCCTCCCCCTCCCCCTCCCCTGGACACTCTCCCCCTCCCCCTCCCCTGGACACCCTCCCCTGGACCCCCTCCCCCTCCCCTGGACACTCTCCCCTGGACCCCCTCCCCCTCCCCTGGACACTCTCCCCTGGACCCCCTCCCCCTCCCCTGGACACTCTCCCCTGGACCCCCTCCCCCTCCCCTGGACACTCTCCCCTGGACCCCCTCCCCCTCCCCTGGACACTCTCCCCCTCCCCCTCCCCTGGACACTCTCCCCCTCCCCCTCCCCCTCCCCTGGACACTCTCCCCCTCCCCCTCCCCCTCCCCTGGACACTCTCCCCCTCCCCCTCCCCCTCCCCTGGACACTCTCCCCCTCCCCCTCCCCCTCCCCTGGACACTCTCCCCCTCCCCCTCCCCCTCCCCTGGACACTCTCCCCCTCCCCCTCCCCCTCCCCTGGACACTCTCCCCCTCCCCCTCCCCCTCCCCTGGACACTCTCCCCCTCCCCCTCCCCCTCCCCTGGACACTCTCCCCCTCCCCCTCCCCCTCCCCTGGACACTCTCCCCCTCCCCCTCCCCCTCCCCTGGACACTCTCCCCCTCCCCCTCCCCCTCCCCTGGACACTCTCCCCCTCCCCCTCCCCCTCCCCTGGACACTCTCCCCCTCCCCCTCCCCCTCCCCTGGACACTCTCCCCCTCCCCCTCCCCCTCCCCTGGACACTCTCCCCCTCCCCCTCCCCCTCCCCTGGACACTCTCCCCCTCCCCCTCCCCCTCCCCTGGACACTCTCCCCCTCCCCCTCCCCCTCCCCTGGACACTCTCCCCCTCCCCCTCCCCCTCCCCTGGACACTCTCCCCCTCCCCCTCCCCCTCCCCTGGACACTCTCCCCCTCCCCCTCCCCCTCCCCTGGACACTCTCCCCCTCCCCCTCCCCCTCCCCTGGACACTCTCCCCCTCCCCCTCCCCCTCCCCTGGACACTCTCCCCCTCCCCCTCCCCCTCCCCTGGACACCCTCCCCCTCCCCCTCCCCCTCCCCTGGACACCCTCCCCCTCCCCCTCCCCCTCCCCTGGACACCCTCCCCCTCCCCCTCCCCCTCCCCTGGACACCCTCCCCCTCCCCCTCCCCCTCCCCTGGACACCCTCCCCCTCCCCCTCCCCCTCCCCTGGACACTCTCCCCCTCCCCCTCCCCTGGACACCCTCCCCTGGACCCCCTCCCCCTCCCCTGGACACCCTCCCCTGGACCCCCTCCCCCTCCCCTGGACACTCTCCCCTGGACCCCCTCCCCCTCCCCTGGACACTCTCCCCTGGACCCCCTCCCCCTCCCCTGGACACTCTCCCCCTCCCCCTCCCCCTCCCCTGGACACTCTCCCCCTCCCCCTCCCCTGGACACTCTCCCCCTCCCCCTCCCCTGGACACTCTCCCCCTCCCCCTCCCCCTCCCCTGGACACTCTCCCCCTCCCCCTCCCCCTCCCCTGGACACTCTCCCCCTCCCCCTCCCCCTCCCCTGGACACTCTCCCCCTCCCCCTCCCCCTCCCCTGGACACTCTCCCCCTCCCCCTCCCCCTCCCCTGGACACTCTCCCCCTCCCCCTCCCCCTCCCCTGGACACTCTCCCCCTCCCCCTCCCCCTCCCCTGGACACTCTCCCCCTCCCCCTCCCCCTCCCCTGGACACTCTCCCCCTCCCCCTCCCCCTCCCCTGGACACTCTCCCCCTCCCCCTCCCCCTCCCCTGGACACTCTCCCCCTCCCCCTCCCCCTCCCCTGGACACTCTCCCCCTCCCCCTCCCCCTCCCCTGGACACTCTCCCCCTCCCCCTCCCCCTCCCCTGGACACTCTCCCCCTCCCCCTCCCCCTCCCCTGGACACTCTCCCCCTCCCCCTCCCCCTCCCCTGGACACTCTCCCCCTCCCCCTCCCCCTCCCCTGGACACTCTCCCCCTCCCCCTCCCCCTCCCCCTCCCCTGGACACTCTCCCCCTCCCCCTCCCCCTCCCCTGGACACTCTCCCCCTCCCCCTCCCCCTCCCCTGGACACTCTCCCCCTCCCCCTCCCCCTCCCCTGGACACTCTCCCCCTCCCCCTCCCCCTCCCCTGGACACCCTCCCCCTCCCCCTCCCCCTCCCCCTCCCCTGGACACCCTCCCCCTCCCCCTCCCCCTCCCCTGGACACCCTCCCCCTCCCCCTCCCCCTCCCCTGGACACCCTCCCCCTCCCCCTCCCCCTCCCCTGGACACCCTCCCCCTCCCCCTCCCCCTCCCCTGGACACTGCCCCCCTCCCCCTCCCCTGGACACTGCCCCCCTCCCCCTCCCCTGGACACCCTCCCCCTCCCCTGGACACCCTCCCCCTCCCCTGGACACTCTCCCCCTCCCCCTCCCCTGGACACTCTCCCCCTCCCCCTCCCCCTCCCCTGGACACTGCCCCCCTCCCCCTCCCCCTCCCCTGGACACTGCCCCCCTCCCCCTCCCCCTCCCCTGGACACTCTCCCCCTCCCCCTCCCCCTCCCCTGGACACTGCCCCCCTCCCCTGGACACTCTCCCCCTCCCCCTCCCCCTCCCCTGGACACTGCCCCCCTCCCCTGGACACTCTCCCCCTCCCCCTCCCCCTCCCCTGGACACTGCCCCCCTCCCCTGGACACTCTCCCCCTCCCCCTCCCCCTCCCCTGGACACTGCCCCCCTCCCCTGGACACTGCCCCCCTCCCCCTCCCCTGGACCCCCTCCCCTGGACACCCTCCCCCGGACACTGCCCCCCTCCCCCTCCCCTGGACCCCCTCCCCTGGACACCCTCCCCCGGACACTGCCCCCCTCCCCCTCCCCTGGACCCCCTCCCCTGGACACCCTCCCCCGGACACTGCCCCCCTCCCCCTCCCCCGGACACCCTCCCCCTCCCCCTCTCCCCCTCCCCCTCTCCCCCTCCCCCGGACACCCTCCCCCTCCCCCTCTCCCCCTCCCCTGGACACCCTCCCCCTCCCCCTCTCCCCCTCCCCTGGACACCCTCCCCCTCCCCCTCTCCCCCTCCCCTGGACACCCTCCCCCTCCCCCTCTCCCTCTCCCCCTCCCCCTCTCCCCCTCCCCCTCTCCCTCTCCCCCTCCCCCTCTCCCCCTCCCCTGGACACCCTCCCCCTCCCCCTCTCCCCCTCCCCTGGACACCCTCCCCCTCCCTCTCCCCCTCTCCCCCTCCCCCTCTCCCCCTCTCCCCCTCCCCTGGACACTCTCCCCCTCCCCCTCCCCTCCCCTGGACACTCTCCCCCTCCCCCTCCCCTCCCCTCCCCTGGACACTCTCCCCCTCCCCCTCCCCTGGACACTGCCCCCCTCCTCCCCTCCTCTGTATCTCACCCACACTGTGACCCCGCCCCCACACACCTCCGAATCCTTCCTCTGGTTTCTGAAAAATTCGCGGCCTTTAGGTAACGCCTTTGGTTTGCCGAAGCTGTTGTTAGCGGGAATGCCGGTGACTGTCACGGGCCCTATTCCACATCCAGAACCCGCTTCAGCCCCGGACCCCAGTCCAGGCCCGCTCTCCGCCAGCACTGCACCGCCCGACTCCATTATCACCTCTTCTGATCAAGAGGAGGAAATCACCTTCCCAACATGGCGGCAGCAAGGTCCCGTCTGTCCTTCCCAACATGGCGGCAGCAAGGTCCCGTCTGTCCTTCCCAACATGGCGGCAGCAAGCTCCCGTCTGTCCTTCTCAACATGGTGGTTCTATGGGCGCGTCTGTTTTTCCCAAAGTGGCAGCATCCAGGTCCTTGCCAACATGGCGCTTCTATGATGTGAAAGATAGGGAATTTGGGAGAAGGAGTAAGTCATTTAATGTTTTTACTCTGCTCCATAGAGTTACCATAGTGCTAAAAGATATAAGACGTCTTCAACAGCGTTACTGTTATGTACCAGACCAGACCCCCTCAAAATATTTTTAAAATGTAGCAAAAAAGAGGACTGCAGATGCTGGAAACCAGAGTTTAGATCAGAGCGGTGCTGGAAAAACACAGCAGGGCAGGCAGCCCGAAACATTGATTTTCCTGCTCCTCAGATGCTGCCTGACCTGCTGTGTTTTTCCAGCACCACTCTGATCTAAATTTTAAGAATGTAACATAGACCCTGACATTTTCTTATTTTAAAGATACATGTTGTGAGAAACAAAGCTCACTCACTTCAATAATTTCAGTCCGAGACAAGATCTGAATCAGTAGTGTCATTTATTTTACACTTGCAAGTGGGTGTGATGTCCACTGTCTACAAGGCAAGGGACATACACACACCAAATTCAATTCATACACAATATTTATATAATTTGATTTCTTTTGTTTTACATTGCTCCTCTCCTGCTTACATCTTCCACTTCCCTAAGATCGGCCCCCATTACCCCTGTTTATCTCTTGCCTTATCTGGCCTTGTCTGTGACAAAATGCTTATTTCTGGCCTCACAAGGCCATTTGACCTCATCCCACTGTAGGTCATTGTTAGGCATATTCTTTCTTCGTCATTATCTACCCCCTTCATCTGTGCCTTTCCCGAGGCTGTTCTGATCCCTATGACCTTTTTAATTGCGGTTTGTTCCTCTGTCTCTGTAAAAGTGGGAAACAGATGTTTATACCTACTGTTTGTACAGGCATATCTAGCTTAACTTCATCCCCTCACAACATCTTATCTACTTTCCCGTAATGTCTACCATTGTTTTGCAGTCACATTTCATTCTGACATACAATTTTAGCTAATAGAAAAACAATTATATATTTCCTCCACATCGTTTCCATTCTTGTTGACTCAGCTCTTGGCTAAAACAATTACACACTGGTGTGAGTTCAAATGGAATTGCAGAAGTAACATTATTTCTCCCACATCCCACAATGTGAAGTGGGTGCTCCAGATGTGATGCAACTGGTCAAACCACTCAGTCTTAAGCAAAACACGATTTGTTTAAACAGTACAATTAAAATACAACTAAAACAAACAAGAATTTGGAATAACTTAATACATTACTTATTAACTATTCCACTATTGTAATATCCCATAAACATACCCCTTGGCAAAAAGGTGAATTCAGACACAGGTGCTTATGTGCAGTTTCCCAATCCAGGATGGAATAACATCAAGAGAGATTTCAGAGAAAGTAACAGTTAGGAAGCATCTCCTGAAGCTTGCAACCTTTCTGGGACCCAAACAACTCCTACTGCTACAATTAAACAAACTAGAAAACCCCATCTGGGATAATCCATTGTTATAACTGTTTAAAAAAATACCTAAAGACTGTGAACCTGACCTATAAGGACTTTAGTAAGGCATTCAACAAGGTTCCTCATAGTAGACTGGTTAGCAAAGTTAGATCTCATGGAATACAGGGAGAACTAGCTATTTGGAATCAGAACTGGCTCAAAGGTAAAAGACACAAGGTGGTGGTGCAGGATTGATTTTCAGACTGGAGGCCTGTGATATGTGGTGTGCCATAATATTGGAGCTGGATCCACTGCTTTTCATCATTTATATAAATGATTTGGATGTCACCACTAGTGTCCCCACTGACTTCATCTGCAGGAAGTGCACTCAACTCCAGCTCCTCGGAAATCGTGTTAGGGAACTGGAGCTGGATAAACTTCGGATCATTTGAGAGGCAGGGGGGTACCAGATAAGAGTTACAGGGAGGTAGTCTCACCCTCGATACAGGAAAAAGGAGATGGGTTACAGTCAAGGGATGGAAAGGGAACAGACAGACAATGCAGAGATACCCGGTGGCCATTCACCTCAATAATAAGTATTCAATTCTAGTTACTGTTGAGGATGACCTACCAGGAGAAAGCCATAGTGACCAGGTCTCTGGTGCAGGGCCTGGTTCTGTGGCTCAGTAGGGAATGGGGGAGAATTGAAAAGCGCTAGTGGTAGGACGCTCATTAGATAGAGGAAAGGACAGGAGATTCTATAGTTGCTGTGGTAATTTCAGGATTATGGTCGAGAGTGTGGTGCTGGAAAAGCACAGCAGGTCAGACAGCAACAGGTCAGAGTAGGTGCATCGACAGTTTGGGCAAGAGCTCTTCATCAGGAATGTGGTTTGTGAGCCAAGGGGGTAGAGAGAGAAATGGGAGGGGGTGGGGTTGTGGGGAAGGTCGCTGAGAGTGCGATAGGTAATGGTGATAGGTCAGATTAAAATTTTTAAGGTTGGGGTGGAATGTGTTGATGAACTGCTCAACCTCCTCGTGGGAGCACGCGGTGGCGCCAATGCAGTCATCAATGTAGCGGGGGAAGAGGTGGGGAGTGGTGCTGGTGTAACTACGGAAGATGGACTGTTCTACGTAGCCAACAAAGAGACAGGTATAGCTGGGGCCCATACGGGTGCCCATAGCTACCCCTTTGGTCTGGAGGAAATGGGAGGATTCGAAGGAGAAATTGTTAAGGGTGAAGACCAGTTCAGCCAAACGAATGAGAGTGTCAATGGAAGGGTACTGTTGGGTATGTCGCGAGAGGAAGAAATAGAGGGCTTGGAAGCCCTGGTCATGGCGGATGGAGGTGTAGAGGGATTGGATGTCCGTGGTGAAGATGAGGCGTTGGGGACTAGGGAAACGGAAGTCTTGGAGGATGTGGAGGGCGTGGGTGGTGTCTCAAACATATGTGGGGAGTCCCTGAATTGGGGGATTAGGACAGTATCGAGGTAGGTGGAGATGAGTTCGGTGGGGCAGAAGCTGGCTGAGACAATGGGTCGGCTGGGGTGGTCAGGCTTGTGGATCTTGGGAAGGAGGTAGAATCGGATGGTGTGCAGTTTCCGGACTACGAGGTTGGAACCTGTGGTGGGAGATCTCCTGAGGTGATGAGATTCTGTATGGTCTGGGAGATGATGGTTTGGTGATGAAGGGGGTGGGCTTATGGTCAAGGGGGCGGTAGGAAGAGGTGTCTTCGAGTTGGCATCTGGCTTCAGCGGTGTAGCAGTCAGTGCGCCAGACTACCACTGCACACCCTTTATCTGCTGGTTTGATGGTGAGGTCGGGATTGGAGTGGAGGGCAGCGCGTTGTGAGGGTGAGAGGTTGGAGTGGGGGAGGGGGGTTGACAGGTTGAGGTGGTTAATGTCCCAGTGGCAGTTGGAAATGAAGAGGTCGAGGGCGGGTAATAGGCCAGCAAAGGGTGTCCAGATGGATGCAGCATGTTGGAGGCGAGTGAAGGGGTCCTCGGAAGGTGGGTGGGAGTCCTGATTGTGAAAGTAAGCTCGGAGGCAGAGGCAGCGGAAGAAGTGTTTGATGTCATGGCGTGTATTAAATTCATTGATGCGTGGATAAAGGTAAGGCCTTTGCTGAGGACTGATCGTTTGTCCTCAGTGATGGGAAAGTCTGGGGGGATGGTGAAAACTCAGCAGGGCTGTGAGCTAGGACCGGGAGCTAGGACCTGGTGTAGGTGTGGAGTTGGGAGTGGGGTCGGAGCCTGTAACTGGAGTGAGTGTAATGGTGGGGGGAATGGGGGTGGAGTCATGAGCAGGGGTGGTGTTCCACTTAGGGTTCTGGGAGGCGGGGATGGTGATAGTAGGATCTGTGGGGGGGGCATGTCGGCAGAATACAGGTAAATGGCATTGGTGGGGGCGGAAGTGGTGGTGAACACGGCAGTAGAGGGGACAGAAGTCGCTGAACGTGTGACATCACGTGTGGTGATAGGTCAGAGAGGACAGTGGAGCGGATAGGTAGGAAGGAAGATGAACAGATAGGGCAGGTCATGAGGGTGGTGCGGAGTTGGAAGATTGGAACTGGGATCAGGTGCAGGGAGGGAAATGAGGAAACGTGTGAACGCATGGACTCTGGACTACATTTAGACCAACACAATTTGGATCTGAACGGAACAACCAGAACCTACCACAAATTCAAAGCCTCCAGAAATGGTTCTCCTTCCAGATCCTCCACTTCACACTCGCAGCCATGCGCTGCCACCTAATCTCTGTGCAGTCAGCCCTGCCTCAGACTCCGCCAAGGACATACAGGTCCTGAGCCTCTTCCATCACCACACCCTAACCACCTGACACCTGGAGGAAGAATGCCTCATCTTCTGCCTTAGGACCCTCCAACCACATGGCATCAATGTAGACTTCATCAGTTTCCTTCTCTCCCTTTCCCCCACCTTATCTCTGTTCGAACCTTCCAACTCTGCACCACCTTCATGACCAGCCCTACCTGTCCATATTCCTTCCCACCTATCCGCACCACCCTCCTCTCCAATCTATCACCATTACCCCCACTACTATCTACCTATCACACTCTCAGATACCTTCCCCGGAGCCCCAACCACCCTCCCATTTATCTCTCTACCCCGTCAGCTCACAAGCTTCATTCCTGATGATGGGCTCTTGCCCGAAGCGTTGATTCTCCTGCTCCTTGGATGTTGCCTGACCTGCTGTGCTTTTCCATCACCACACTCTCAACTCTGATCTCCAGCATCTGCAGTCCTCACTTTCTCCTAATCTCAGGATTATGACCGGTGCCACATATTAGTGAGATGAGGAACAGGGAGCGAGTGCAGCTAAACATGTGGCTACAGGAGGAGGGAGGGCTTCAGGTATGTAAATCTTTGTGGTACATTCTCGGGAATGGGAGACCTGTACACGAAGGACAGGTTGCACTGAAACTGGAGGAGTACCAATGTTCTGGGTGGGAGATTTGCTACAGCACTTCAGGAGAGTTTAAACTAGTTTGGCAGGGGGCTGGGAACCATTGCTACAAATCAGAGGAGAGGGAAGTTGTGGAATAGGCAGATATTTACAGAATTTTCTGATTCAGTATGTGGATGTATCTACTAGAGAAGGTGCAAAACTTGACCTACTCTTGGGAAATAAGGCAGGGCAGGTGACTGAGGTGTCAGTGGGGGAACACTTTGGGGCCAGCGACCATAATTCTATTCATTTTAAAATAGTGATGGAAAAGGATGGACTGGATCTAAAAGTTGAAGTTCTAAATTGGAGAAAGGCCAATTTTGATGGTATTAGGCAAGAACTTTCGAAAGCTGATTGGAGGCAGATGTTTGCAGGTAAAAGGGACGGCTGGAAAATGGGAAGCCTTCAGAAATGAGATAACAAGAGTCCAGAGAAAGTATATTCCTGTCAGGGTGAAAGGGAAGGCTGGTAGGTATAGGGAATGCTGGACCCTGAATGGGGGTGGGGGTGGGGAGAAAGTAGCATAGAGTACAATAGGTGAATGGGGGTGGGGATGGAAGTGATAGGTCAGAGAGGAGGGTGGAGGAAGGTAGCAAAGAGTACAATGGGTGAATGGGGTGAGGATGAAGGTCAGAGAGAAGGGTGGGGTGCATAGTTTTCTTTAGATTACATTACATTACAGTGTGGAAACAGGCCCTTCGGCCCAACAAGTCCACACCGACCCGCCGAAGCGCAACCCACCCATATCCCTACATTTACCCCTTACCTAACACTACGGGCAATTTAGCATGGCCAATTCACCTGACCTGCACATCTTTGGACTGTGGGAGGAAACCCATGCAGACATGGGGAGACCATGCAAACTCCACACAGGCGGGAAATGAACCCGGGTCTCTTGCGCTGTGAGGCAGCAGTGCTAACCACTGTGCCACCGTGCCACCCACAAAGGTGGAAAGGAAGATAGACCGGTAGGACAGGTCATGGGGATAGTGCTGAGCTAGAGAGGTCTGTGCGCCAAACTACCACTGCATCCCCTTTATCCTTTATTTGATGGTGAGGTTGGGATTGGAGCAGAGGGAGTGGAGGGCTGCGCGTTGTAAGGGTGAGAGGTTGGAGTGGGGGAGGGCGGTAGCTAGGTTGAGGAGGTTAATGTCTCGGCGGCAGTTGGAAATGAAAAGATTGAGGGTAGGTGATAGGCCAGTGCGGGGTGTCCAGGTGAATGGAGTGTGTTGGAGGTGGGCGAAGGGGTCCTTGGAAGGTGGGCGGGAGTCTTGATTGTAAAAGTAAGCTCAGAGGCGGAGGCAGCGGAAGAAGTGTTCAATGTCACAGCGCTAGTCATTCTTTTATTCCTGATATACCTATAGAAAGCCTTAGGGTTTTCCTTCATCCTATCCGCCAATGACTTCTCATGTCCCCTCCTGGCTCTTCTTACCTCTCTCTTTCAGTCTTTCCTAGCTAACCTGTAACTCTCAAGTGCCCTAACTGAGCCTTCACGTCTCATCCTAATGTAAACCTTCTCCTTCCTCTTGACAAGAGATTCAACTTCTTAAGTAAACCATGGCTCCCTTGTTCGACCACTTCCTCCCTGCCTTACTGGTACATACTTATTAAGGACCCACAGTAGCTGTTCCTTGAACAAGCTCCATATTTTAATTGTGCCCATCCCCTGCAGTTTCCTCCCCCATCCTATGCATCCTAAGTCTTGCCTAATTGCATCATAGTTGCCTTTCCCCAAGCAATAACTCTTGCCCTGCAGTATATACCTATACCTTTCCATTGCTAAAGTAAACTTAACCAAATTGTCATCACTGTCACCAAAGTACTCACTTACCTCCAAATCTAACACCGAGCCTAGTTCATTATCTAATAGCAAATCGCCCCTAGTTGGCCTGTCTACATGCTGTCTAGAGTGGTGCTGGAAAAGCACCGCAGGTGAGGCAGCATCCAAGGAGCAGGAAAATCGACGTTTCAGGCAAAAGCCCTTCATCAGGAAGGGCTTTTGCGTGAAACATCGATTTTCCTGCTCCTTGGATGCTGCCTGGCCTTCTGTGCTTTTCCAGCACCACTCTAATCTAGACTCTGATTTCCAGCATCTGCAGTCCTCACTTTTGACCTATCTACATACTGTGTCAGAAAACTCTGCTGCATACATTGGACAAAAACTGACCCATGTGAAGTACTCAAACTATAATATTTCCAGTCAATATTTGGAAAGTTAAAGGCCCCCATCACAACTACCTTATTACTCTCACTCCTATCCAGAATTATCTTTGCTATCCTTTCCTCTACATCTCTGGAACTATTTGGAGGCATACAGAAAACTTCCAACAGAGTGACCCCTCCTTTCCTGTTTCTAACCTCAGCCCATACGACCTCAGTAGATGGGTTCTCATCAAATGTCGTTTCTGCCACTGTAATATTGTCCTTGACTAACAATGCAACCTCCCTCTCTTTTACCATTTTCCCTGTTCTTACTGAATCATGTAAATCCCAGAACCTGCAACAACCATTCCTGTCCGTGCTTTATCCATGGCCACAACATCAAAGTCCCAGGTACAAACCCATCCTGCAAGTTCACCCACCTTATTCCAGATGCTCCTGGTGTTGAAGTAGACACACTTTAAACTAAATCTTGCCTGACGGTGCACTCTCGCAAACTTGAAACCTTATTTTTGACCCCACTACTCAACCTCCTGGACACTGGAGCTACAATTTAGTTCCCATCCCCCTGCTGAACCCTCCCGAAGAGTATTACCAAACATCCCCCCAAGGATATTGGTAATCCTCTGGTTCAGGTGTAGACCATCCTGTTTGTAGAGGTCCCACCTATCCCAGAATGAGCCCCAATTATTGAGGTATCCGAAACCCTCCCTCCAATATTGTGGACATAACAGAGATATGGCTTTCACAAGGGCAGGAATGGTTCCTGGATTTTCCAGGGTTTAAATCTTTTAAAAAGAACAGGGAGGTGGGTAAAAGAGAAGAGGGAGTAGCACTGTTAATTCGAGAATGCATCAAGCTGCTGAAAAGGAGGTTGTTGAAGACGGTTTGTCTACTGAGTCAGTATGGTGGAAGTCAGTAACAGGAAAAGAGCAGTCACTTCATTGGGTGTTTTCTATGGACCCCCCAATAGCAGCCGAGAGATGGAAGAACAGATTGGTCAGCAGATTTTGGAAAGGTGCAAATGTCACAAAGTTGTTGTTATGAGTGACTTCAACTTCCCCAATACTGATTGGAACCTCCTTCCCGCAGATGGTCTGGATGGAGCTGATTTTGTCAGGTGTATCCAGGAGGGATTCCTGACTCAATATGTAGATAGGCCGACTAGGAGGGAGACCATATTGGATTTGGTGCTAGGCAACAAGCCAGGCCAAGTGTCAGATCTTACAGTGGGAGAGCATTTCGGTGACAGTGAGCACAACTGCCTCACTATTACCATCGCCACTGAGAGGGATAGGAACAGACATAACAAGAAGGTATTTAATTGGGGGTGGGGGGACAGGGGGAATTATACTGCTATTAGACAGGAGCTGTGGAGTATAAATTTGGAACAATTGTTCTACGAGAAATGTACAACAGAAATGTGGAGGCTGTATAAGACACTTTGTTGTGAGTCTTGGATATCTTTGTCCCACCACTGAGACAGGCAAGGAATGGTAAGGTGAAGAAGCCTTGGATGACAAGAGCAGAGGAAGATGGAAACATACTTAAGGTAGCAAGTTCTGGCAAAAGCCTTTGGCAGGAAAGATTAGGGAAAACCCAAAGGCGTTCTACACGTACTTGAGGAATAAAAGAATGATCGGCATAAAAAAGCCTTGGCAGGAAAGATTAGGGAAAACCCAAAGGCGTTCTACACGTACTTGAGGAATAAAAGAATGATCAGAGAGAGGGTAGGGCCGATCAGGGATAGCAAAGAGAACCTGTGCCTGGAGTCTAAAGAGGTAGTGGAGGCCCTAAATTAGTTTTTTGCTTCAGTATTCACGAGACAGAGGGACCTTGTTGATAGTGAGTACACTGTGAACCAGGTTAATATGCTTAAACAGATTGATATTAAGAAAGTGGATGTGCTGGAAATTCTGGGAAGCATCAGACACTTAAGTCCCCAGAACTGGACCAGATATATCCATGATTACTACAGAAAGTGAGGAATGAGATTACTGTGCTTCTGGCAATGATCTTTATATCCTCACTCTCCTTGGGAGTAGTACCGGATGATTTGTGGGAGGTGCATGTTGTTCCTCTGTTCATGAAAGGGAATAGGGAAGTCCCAGGGAATTACAGAGCAGTCAGTCTTGCGTCTGTTATAAGCAAGCTATAGAAAAGATTCTGAGATAGGATTTATGACTATTTGTAAAACCATAGTTTGATTAAAGGCAGTCAGCATGGCTTTATGAGGGGCATGTCATCCCTCACAAGCCTTGAGTTCTTTGTGGATGTGACAAGACACATTGACGAAGGTCGAGCAATGGATGTGGTGTGTTATATGATTTCAGTAAGACATTTGATAAGGTTCCCCACGGTAGGCTCATTCAGAAAGTTAGGAGGTATGGAATACAGGGAAAGTTGGTTTTCTGGATACAGAATTGGCTGGCCGAAAGAAGTCAGCGAGTGGTAGTGGATGGAAAGTATTCTGCCTGGAGATCGGTGACCAGCGGTGTCCCACAAGGATCTGTTCTTGGGCCTCTTTCTTTGTATTTTTTATAAATGACTTAGATGAAGAAGTGGAAGGGCAGATTAGTGAGTTTGCCGATGACACAAAGGTCAGTGGTGTTGTAGATAGTGTCGAGGACTGTTGCAGGCTACAACAAAACATTGGCAAAATACAGAGCTGGGCTGAGAAGTGGCAGATGGAGTTCAACCTGGATAAATGTGAAGTGATTCATTTTTGAAGATCGAATTTCAATGTTGAATATAAATTGAAAGACAGGATTCTAGGCAGTATGGAGGAACAGTGGGATCTTGGGGTCCACATGCATAGATCCCTCAAAGTTGCCACCTAAGTTGATAGGGTTGTTAAGAAGGTATATAGTGTTTTCATTAATAGGGGGTTGTAGCTCTGTAAAACCTGGTTAGATCACACTTGGAATTAAGTGTCCAGTTCTGGAACGTCATTATAAGCAAGATGTAGATGCTTGAGAGGGTGCAAAGGAGATTTTACAGATGCTGCCTGAATTGGAGGGCTTCTCTTATGGAGAGAAAGGTTGAGTGAGCTAAGTGTTTTCACACTGGAGAGAAGAAGGAAGAGAAAGGTGACTTGATAAAGGTGTACAAGGTCATGAGAGGCATAGTTAGAGTAGATAGCCAGAGACTTATCCCCAGGACAGAAATGACTCATGAAGGGTCATAATTTTAAGGTGATTGGAGGAAGGTATAGGAGAGATGTAAGAGGTAGGTTCCTTATGCAGAGAGTGGTAGGTGAGTGGAATGCACTGCCAGTGGTAATAGTGTTACGACATGGGGGTAAACCCCTCTGTTGATTAAACAAACACCCAGAAAAGCTCACCTCGCCTCATAATCTGTTAAAATAATTGACAGAGAACTCCCAAATTCCACTATTTAAAGAAAATAATATCAATTTATTTCTTAACTCTAAAAATGAACATTAAACAGAAGGAGCGTCGCTCCGAAAGCTAGTGTGCTTCCAATTAAACCTGTTGGACTATAACCTGGTGTTGTGTGATTTTTAACATTAAACAGCAAGTATTCACAATGCTAAGCCACCCTTTCTTTTAACTGCTTATTATTTGCCTCCAACTCTGTAAAAAGATACTGTTCCAATAAAAGAAACTTATTAAAATTACATCAACTTAATTTCAAAACTATACACTTGCTGTCATCTCCAGTGTCATTCTTCTTTCAGCTGAATATCTCTCTGGGTTGTCTTTTCTCGTTTACTGCAAGGATGTTTCATATGAAAAGGGTACTTTTGATGGAGAGTGTTTTTGAATGGCAGTCTTTCTCAATGATAGTTACTCTCTCAAAAGCAGTTACTCTCTCGATGGCCGTTACTCTCTATCTCATTTTCAAACTCCCTGCCTTTTTATCCACCCCAACTTCAGATCGTCTCATTGGTTCAATGTTGGCAAAACAATAAATTCAAAATCGATTGGGACATAATTTAACTTGATTGGCTAAATTCAAATTGTTGTCATTACAGCAACAGACTCAGGTATCTTTTTCACCGCCAAATGTTATATGTTTTCAATTTTCCAGTACACTCAGACTGCTAACTAGTTATATGATTGGTGCTTGTCAGCTCTCAGTGCAAAACAGCATTCACTCTCTCTTAAATGTACAGTACATGCCTTCAACTTAATAAACCTCTCCCCTTAAGAAAAAAATGAACCATCATAATGAAAAGATAGCTTCATTTTCTTTCTAATTCTTTACCCCACTACAATGAAATATATAGGAGATTCATCTAAGTTCATATTAATTTCTCCCCACATCTATATAAAACATTGGTATCTGTTCAGTCTTGTCTATACTTTATTTGTTAAGTCCATGATAACGCATCTGCTATCACATTTTTATGATCTGCAACACATACAATTTGTAAATTAAAATTCTGTAACATAAAACGCCAATGAAATAGTCACACATTCTTTCCAAGATTGTAAGAGGATTGTGATCTGTGTACACACCTGTGTCTGACACATTATTGGTCACATAAACATTAAAATGTTCTAAGTCCAAAACCAAACTCAATTCCTTTTCAATGGTAGAGTATTTCCTCTGGTGGGTATCAAGTTTCTTTGACAAGTAGTCAATTGGCCCTTCAATTCAATATCATCTTCCTGTAGCCGTACAGTTCCTATATAGCTAGCATTGATTGTAGCTTTGAAGGGTTTCAAAACATTTGGCATAGCTAAAACTGATGTGGTGGTTAATACTGCTCTTAAATTGTCAAATGTCTCCTGGCATTGTTCTGTACACTGAAATTTTGTGTTCTTCTTCTGTTAGCTGCTGAAGTTGGGAACAAACTTCCAATAGAATCTGCTTAGTCCCAAAATTCGAAGCACCTCTTTCTTCGAGGTTGGTTGTGCAAATTCCTCGTTGGCCTTTGCCTTGGTGTTCCTTGGGGTCAACCTTCCATGACCAACGTTATGTCCCAAGAACATCACCTCTGCCTTTGTGAATTCTGTTTTCTTTAAGTTTATTACTAGTTTTGTTTCTCTTAATTGTTCAAAGAGCTCTGCCAACTGTACCATATGATCTTTCCATGACTCGCTAAAGATCACTACATCATCCAGACAAACTGCACAGTTTGTTAACCCAGCCACAACTCTGTTCATGAGTCTTTGGAGTGTGGCTGGTGCATTCCTCATTCCAAAGGGCATCACTTTGAATTGGTATAGCCCATTTGGGGTTACAAATGCAAAAACTTCTTTCACTTTCTCTGATAAAAGTACCTGCTAATAACCATGCAGTAAGTCCAACTTTGCGATGTAAGTGCTTGTCCAACTTTCTCTATACAGTCCTCCAATCTTGATATTGGGTATGAATCCAACTTTATTATGGCATTGACCTTCCGATAGTCTACACAAAATCATTGAGTCCCATCAGATTTGGGAACTAACACGATCGGCGATCTCCACTCACTCTGACTCGCTTCAATGATATCTTCATTGAGCATTGCATCCACTTCCTTCTGGACCTGTGTGACTTTGAAAGGTTTAAGCCTGTGGGGGTGTTGTTTTATCAGAACGGCATTCCCTACTTCCACCTCATGCACGATAGCACAAGTCTTCCCCATCCTATTCCTCCATGTTATCCTCATTACTGCAACAAATCTTTCAACTGGATCCTTTGCTCCTGATAGATAGTTCACTAACCTATCCCACTCTTCAAGGACTTCCTCATTGTTTAACATATTTTGAAGTACATAAAACTCCACAACATCTGGATTTGATTCTTCACTCCGCAGGGCACTAGCTAACACCTGTTTCTCCAGTTCCCTCTCTCTATTATAATAAGGTTTCAAAATATTCACATGACATACCCAATACAATTTTTTCCTATCTGGCATCTTTACCAGATAATTTACCTGACTCAATTTTTTCTCAATTTGATAGGGACCACTAAACCTGGCTTTGATGGGATCTCCTACCACTGATAACAATCCTAATACATCATCCCCAGAGGGATCTTGGTGTGCAGGTACATAGATCCCTTAAAATGGCCACCCAAGTGGACAGGGTTGTTAAGAAAGCATATGGTGTTTTGGCTTTCATTAACAGAGGGATTGAGTTTAAGAGGCATGCGATCTTGTTGCAGCTCTATAAAACTTTGGTTAGACCACACTTGGAATACTGTGTCCAGTTCTGGTCGCCCTATTATAAGAAAGATATGGATGCTTTGGAGAGGGTTCAGAGGAGGTTTACCAGGATGTTGCCTGGACTGGAGGGCTTATTTTGTGAAGAGAGGTTGACTGAGCTCGGACTTTTTTCATTGGAGAAAAGGAGGAGGAGAGGGGACCTAATTGAGTTATACAAGATAATGAGAGGCATAGATAGGGTCGATAGCCAGAGACTATTTCCCAGGGCAGAAATGGCTAACATGAGGGGTCATAGTTTTAAGCTGGTTGGAGGAAAGTTTAGAGGGGATGTCAGAGGTGGGTTCTTTACACAGAGAGTTGTGAGAGCATGGAATGCGTTTCCAGCAGCAGTTGTGGAAGCAAGGTCATTGGGGACATTTAAGAGACTGCTGGACATGCATATAGTCACAGAAATTTGAGGGTGCATACATGAGGATCAATGGTCGGCACAACATCGTGGGCTGAAAGGCCTGTTCTGTGCTGTACTGTTCTATGTTCTATAATGTCCAAATTTCGGAGTTTTTATCTATGTTGTGACCTTTTCAGGTGCTTTATACTTAACTCACCTGCCTGATTTAATCTCTTGCTCATCTCCGATACATAATCCAAATGTGAGACCTCCAACTTCGGTCCTGTCAATTTCACTTTAATTTTGAAGGTCCTCTCACTTATGTCTGAATATTAACTTAAAGGGAGTAAACTGAGTAGATTCATTTGGGGTATCTTTAACGGTAAACAAAATGATATTGACCTTCAGGAATACATTCTGACTCCTTTTCTGAGTATTCATCAATAAATATATTTTTTATTGACTCGTTTTTCTGTTGTAAGTCCATTTGCCTTGCAGGACTAAGCACTTCTGCCTGACACTCTGCCTATTCAGGTTTTTCTTGCACCATTATATCAAACAGAGTGTCCATTAACTGAACCTCAACTCCCTCATCTTTCTCTTTAGTTTTTGCTTTGTGCTGTGACTTATGAGAGTGGGATCTGGTTACTATACAGTATGGAAAAAAATCCAGGGTATTTTCCTTTTAACTCCTCGGTTCCATGGTCTTCCTTTGGCTTTTTCACCACAAGAGGTGTCATTCCCACCTTGGATCCTGCTAAATTGTTCCCAAGAGCAAACTGAATTCCTGGAACTGACACTTTGCCAATCACTCCCACTGTAACTTCTCCAGTCTTGAGTTGACACTCCAACCTGATCTTACAGAGGGGAATTCTAAACCTCTGTCCATCTATCCCACAAATTACACTCTCTTGGGTAAGAGGTCAGAGAGAGTGCAAATACGTTCAACTCGTACTATTAGAGACTGGTTAGATGCTGTATCTCTCAAAATTATCATTTCTTTCCCTTCTCCCCCTGTTCTTTCTAAGTAAACTTTCCCAAAGAAGCAAATCCTTTATAGAGATGAGGCACTAACTCCATACCCAGCCCCTGCCTAGGCTGTGCACTCTCCTGCAGTTCCTCGACAGTTCTTGGGGTTTCCTTTACTACCTTCACTAATGCCATTGGCTTGGCTTCTTTACCACATCTTTTCCCACAATGCCTTTCTTTAACGACCAGAACTGTGACTTTACGTGTCCCACTTTACCACAGTGGAAACACCTGAGGCCTTTCACCTCCTTTTCACCCTCTTGGGCTTCTTTTTTAACCTGTAGTTACAATTACCAGTGTGCTCTAATCTTTATTTTGTAGTGTTGGATCTCCCCTTTTCCCAATTTCTATCCCTCACAGGATGAAATCCTTGCCGGAAGCTACATTTTGCCTTCTGCACCAATGCAGATCCATCTGCCATCTCTGCCACTCTTCTCGTTTCTTGAACTTCTGTTCACCTACATTAATTCTCCTCCAGCAGAATAATCTCTCTTAGAGCCTCACAGGTCTTATCTGTTGTTAAGGTCCACACCCATCTGTCAAAATTACTATGTTTAATTCTTTCAAATACAACATAAGTCTGACCTAGTTTCTTTATGTTTCTGAACTGCTGTCTATACTCTTCTGGTACCAATTCATAGCCGCTGAAATTAGCCTGTTGACATCTGCATAATCTCTTGACCCCTCATCTGACAATGCTGCAAACACTTGGACTTTACCAGATTCCTCATTTCCCCTCCCCCCACCATACCCCAGTTCCAACCTTCCAGCTCAGCACTGTCGTCAGGACCTGTCGTACCTGCCAAGCTCCCTTCCCACCTAACCGCCCACCCTCCTCTCCGACCTATCACCTTCATCCCCACCCCCACTCACCTACTCTACTCTTTGCTACCTTCCCCCATCCTCCTCTCTGACCTATCATTTCCATCCCCAACCCCATTCACTTATTGTACTCTTTGTTACCTTCTCCCCAGCCCCACCCCCACCCATTTATCTCTCCACCCTGGATGCTCCCTGCCTGTATTCATGATGAAGGGCTTTTGCCCAAAACGTCGATTTTCCTGCTCCTCGAATGCTGCCTGACCTGCTGTTTTTTTCCAGCACCACACTGATCTAAACTCTGGTTTCCAGCATCTGCAGTCCTCACTTTTGCCTAGCTCTGCCTACCAGTTCAGTCTGAACAAACATTACCTACAAGTTCTCTGACCACTTTATCTGCCTAGCCAATTTCTCAAATGAAATAAAAAAGGTTTTGACATCTTTATCATCAAAATGTGGCAATATTTTAAGGTTTGTATCTATCACTACCTTCTCTCTTCATTTCTATCCTATTAACTTGACTTTCCTAATTCACAACTTCTGAATTTAAAATTCTCTCTCCCTTTCTCTTTCTTCTCCATCTCTTTCTCTCTCTCTTCTCTCTTTTTCTCACTCTCTCCTCTCTTTTTCCTTTCGTCTGTCTCTTTTTCTCTCCTTTTCTTCTCCTGCTCTCTCTCCCTCTCCCTCTCCCTCTCTCTGTTCTCTCATGGCGCTTCTTTCCCTTTCTTTATCTTCTAACTCCATTTTCCTCAACTGTAATCTAAGTTTTTCTAACTGTACTGCACTTGTCTGTTTCTCTGACACACCTAAGTGCTTGAGTAACTACCTTACAGTTTCAATTTTGCTTTTGTCCCTGGTTAGACCCAATTCTAACCTGTTTGCTAATTCTGAAAGTATGGCCTTCTTCTATCTTTCTAAATTTTCTTGGTATATTTGGGAATCATCTTCAAACCCCAGAATCTCTTTAGCAAGTTTGAGAGCATTTCTCACATTTCTAATTTAATCAACCACAAGCAACTGAAAGTAAACAAATTGTCTCATCTATGTTTTATTTAAAGATCTAGGACATGAAGTGGCGAGTGTTTAAATCTGCTGGGATCATTCATACCCCAAATCTGTTCAAATCTCAGACTGGATCTGTCTAAACCTGTCCAAATCATAAACCCGAGCCCCCAAACTTTTACGACACGGAAAAACAAACACCCAGAAAAGCTCACCTCACCTCATAAGCTGTTAAAATGAGTGACAGCGAAGTCCCAAATTCCACAATTTAATGAAAATAATATCAATTTATTCCTCAACACTGAAAGTGAACATTAAACAACAACTATTCACAGCGCTAAGCTGCCCTTTCTCTTAACTGCTTATTGTTAATGTAACAATAGATGGTTCCGATACAAACAGTTATTAAAATTACATCAACTTAATTTCAAAATCATACAGCGGCTGTCATCTCCAGTGTCTTTCTCCTTTCAGCTGAAGATCTCCCTGGGTCATCTTCTGTCTTTTACTGCAAAGATGTTCCACAAGAAAAAGGTATATTTGGTACAGAGTGTTTTTAAGTGGCAGTCTTTCTTGATGGCAGTTACTCTCTCGATGGCAGTTACTCTCTGTCTGATTTTCAAACTGCCTGCCTTTTTATCCCCCCAACATTGGATTGTCTTACTGGTTTAATGTTGGCAAAACAATAAATTCCAAATTGATTGGGTTTCAGTATCCTAGGACATAATTTAAACTAGTAGAAAGTGAGGACAGTAGATGTTGGAGTGAGGAAGGAGATGCGGCTGTGGTAGTGAGTCTGCTTCAGGATGTGGCTGAAAAGCTTCAGGGCAGAGGAGATGACCTGGGGGGTGCAATGAGAGAGAGATTCACTAAAATCCTTGTAGAGAGAGGGGCTGAAGAAGGACTTATGCCCAAAACATCGATTTTCCTGCTCCTTGGATGCTGCCTAACCTGCTGTGCTTTTCTAGCACCACAGCAGAACTGAATGCATTATTCCAAAAGTAGCCTAACCAATGACCTGTACAGCTGCAACATAACATCCCAACTCCTATACACTGACGAATAATTGCAAGCATACCAAGCTTCTTCTTCACTATCCTATCAACTGCGATTCCACTCTCAAGGAAATATAAGTTGGCAGGTCTCTTTGTTTAGCAATACTCCCCAGGACCTTAACATTAAGTGTATAAGTGCTACCTTGATTTGACTTTCCAAAATGCAGTACCTCACATTTATCGAAATGAAAGTCCATCTGCCACTCCTTGGCCCATTGGCCCATTTGATCAAGATCCCATTGTGCTCTGAGGTAATCTTCTTGGCTGCTCACTACACCTCCAATTTTGGTGTCATCTGCAAACATACTAACCATGTCTCCTATGTTCACATCCAAATTATTTACATAAATTACTAAAAACATCAATTCTCAATCTATGGTAATGTTTTATCTGGAATCCTTTGTTTATTGTCACCTGTCATTCTCTATTTGCATACCTTACAGAAACATACCAAACCTTTTCAGTCATATTACAGCATAATGCTCAATCCTAAACTTTACTCAATCCCTAATAAATGTTTGGGTAAAAACAATGACTGCAGATGCTGGAAACCAGATTCTAGATGAGTGGTGCTGGAAAAGCACAGCAGTTCAGGCAGCATCCGAGGAACAGTAAAATTGACGTTTCGGGCAAAAGCCCTTCATCAGGAATACAGGCAGAGTGCCTGAAGGGTGGAGAGATAAATGAGAGAAGGGTGGGGGTGGGGAGAAAGTAGCATAGAGTACAATAGGTAAGTGGGGGAGGGAATGAAGGTGATAGGTCAGGGAGGAGGGTGGAGTGGATAGGTAGAAAAGAAGATAGGCAGGTAGGACAGGTCATAGGGACAGTGCTGAGCTGGAAGTTTGGAACTGGGGTGAGGTGGGGGAAGGGGAAATGAGGAAACTGGTGAAGTCCACATTGATGCCCTGGGGTTGAAGTGTTCCGAGGTGGAAGATGAGGTGTTCTTCCTCCAAGAGTCGGGTGGTGAGGGAGCAGCAGTGAAGGAGGCCCAGGACCTCCATGTCCTCGGCAGAGTGGGAGTTGGGAGTTGAAATATTGGGCCACAGTGCGGTGTGGTTGATTGGTGCAGGTGTCCCAGAGATGTTCCCTAAAGCGCTCTGCTAGGATGCGTCCAGTCTCCCCAGTGTAGAGGAGACTGCATCGGGAGCAACGGATACAATAAATGATATTGGTGGATGTGCAGGTAAAACTTTGATGGATGTGGAAGGCCCCTTTGGGGCCTTGGATGGAGGTGAGGAAGGAGGCATGGGCGCAGGTTTTGCAATTCCTGCGGTGGCAGGGGAAGGTGCCAAGACGAGAGGGTTGGTTGTTGGGGGGCGTGGACCTGACCAGGTAGTCACGGAAGGAGCGGTCTTTGCGGAAGGCAGAAAGGGGTGGGGAGGGAAATATATCCCTGGTGGTGGGGTCTGTTTGGAGGTGGCAGAAATGTTGGCGGACGATGTGGTTTATGCAAAGGTTGGCAGGGTGGAAGGTGAGCACCAGGGGCGTTCTGTCCTTGTTACGATTGGAGGGTGGGGTCTGAGGGCGGAGGTGCGGGATGTGGACGAGATGCGTTGGAGGGCATCTTTAACCACGTTTGTTTGGTCCTCTCATGCTGTGTTCTCCAGTCTATTGATTACTGAGGTTTACTATTGCTTTTGGAAATATGATGCTACTTTTTGTTTGCAACACTTGCTCTTCGTGAATATACCATTGTTTTGTTTCTTGGTGGTGTAGTTGCACTTTAAATATGTTTATTCTGAGAAGAATTATGGTTTTGCAAAAAAGAAAATATAACAAGGAGATTTAGAATCTCCTCTGTTCAGGTGACTGACTCTGAGCAGACTGGCCACGGCCAGTGTACTGTGCACTCGTGAATAAAGGGTGACTTGCTGTTGGGATACCAGCCTGTGTGCAGTTATTTCACCAACCTTTAACACTATGGTAGCCGCAGTCAATGTTTGGAAAATTAAAATCCCCTATTATTCCAAACTTATGCTTTTAAAATATGAGATCTCTCTACGTGTTTGTTCCTCAATTTTCCTCTGACTATTGGGGGGGCTTATAGTATAATCCCATCAAGGTGCTTATCCCTTTCTTATTTCTAATTTCAACTCATTTGCTTTCAAGGGATGATTTTTCAGCAATATCCTCTAGAGACAGCAATAATATATTCCTTAATCTAAAACACCACTCCCTCTACTCTCTTGCCTCCCTTTTTATTCTTCCTAGACTATCTAAAACCCAGCACAGTGAAATACCAGTGCTATCCATCCTTTAGCCAAGAATCTGTAACATCTATGACAGCCCAATCCCAAGTTCTCAAACATATCTAGAGTTCATCAATTGTGGGATATAGGTAAATTAATGTTACTTCTGCAATTCTGCAATTCCATCTTACAAAGTAAAATGAACTCACACCAGTGTGTAATTGTTTTAGCCAAGAGCTGAGTCAACAAGAATGGAAACGACGTGGAGGAAATATATAATTGTTTTTGTATTAGCTAAAACTGTATGTCAGAAGGTAGACATTATGGGCAAGTAGATAAGATGTTGTGAGGGGATGAAGTTAAGCTAGATACGCCTGTACAAACAGTAGGTATAAACATCTGTTTCCCACTTTTACAAAAACACAGGAACAAACCCCAATTAAAAGGGTCATAGGGATCAGAACGGCCTCGGGAAAGGCACAGATGAAGGGGGTAGATAATGACGAAGAAAGAATATGCCTAACAATGACCTACAGCAGGATGAGGTCAAACAGCCTTGTGAGGCCAGGAATAAGCATTTTGTCACAGACAAGGCCGGATAAGGCAAGAGATAAACAGGGGTAATGGGGGCCGGTCTTAGGGAAGTGGACGATGTAAGCAGGGGAGGAGCAGTGTAAAACAATAAACATCAAATCATATAAATGTTGTGTATGAATTGAATTTGGTGTGTGTATGTCCCTTGCCTTGTAGACAGTGGACATCACACCCACTTGCAAGTGTAAAATAAATGGCACTACTGATTCAGATCTTGTCTCGGACTGAAATTATTGAAGTGAGTGGGCTTTGTTTCTCACATCAACCTTACCCTTTGCACTGAAATAAATGCAATTTAATTCTTCAGGGTTACCTTGTTTTTCAGGCCTGTTTTTGTCTGTGTTTTCAAATTCACTTGCTCTTTTCAGATTTATAACTATCCTCATCTATTTTTCTATTTATAATGTTGCTAACATCCCTATCAAGCAGTTCAGTCTCCATTAATAGAACTAACAAATCTCCCTGCAGGATATTAGGCCCTTTCTGTTCAGATGAAACCCTTTCAGAACAAGTCTTTTCTGTTGCAAAAGAGATTCCAATGATCCAGGAACCTGAATCCCTGAACCTTACACCACCTCTCCAACCATTAATTTATCTCCTTTATTCTTTCCCTCATTTGAGCTTGGCACTGTTGGCAGGGGAGGGGGAGTGGGAGGCAGTGGGAGAGGGGAGAAGAGTCCCTGTCCATCTGCTCTGTACCAGGGGGTGGAGGAAGAAGAGTCCCTACCTCCCCTGGAGTTGGGGGGAAGAAGAGTCCCTGTCTCCCCGCAGTGGGTAGGTGTTCCTGTCCCCAGGGGCTCTAGGAGAAGGAGCAGTGCTCTAGGCAAGGGGCAAAACTGACAAGTCGAGTTGGTCCCGACCTCCCGTTGGTTCCTCCATTTACAATGCAGGGATTCACCACCCACAAGGGAGCGCTGTCTGGTCAGGGACAAGGAGAGTCAGGGAGGAGTCAGGGATCTGTTGTCATAGAGGGATTAGGGATATGGTAGGATTAGGGGAGGGGATAGAGGTCAGGGGGGTTATGAAGGTTAGAGGTCAGGGAGAGGGTAGGGCTCTGGATTGTCATTAAAATTTAGAAAAACATGAGGGAAATTATAGACATGTGACTCTAGGGTTCAGGGTTAGGATTAGAGTTATGTTTGCATCAGGGTCAGTTCATAACATATATCAGCAGAATTAAGCCATTCAACCCATCCAGAATGTTCTGCCATTCAATCACGTTGATATGTTCTTCACCTCCACGGTTCCTGCCTTCTCCTTATAACCCTTCAACCCATTACCAATTAAAAATCTGTCTAACTCCTCCTTAAATTTCTTTGCTCTCCCAGTATCCACTGCTCTTTGGGGTAGCAAGTTTCACAGATTCACAACCCTTTGGGAGAAGTAATTTCTTCTCAACTCTGTTTTAAATTTCCTACTTCTTATCCTATGACTAGAAGCTCTTGTCCTAGAATGCCCCACGAGATAAAGCATCCACTCCATGTCGATTTTAACCACACCTTTTATCATCGAACATAAAACAGCACAGCAGCGTACAGGCCCTTTGGCCCTCGATGTTGTGCTGATCTTTTATCCTACTCTAAGATCAAAGTAACCTATATACCCTTCATTTTACTATCACCCACGTGCCTATCTAAGAGTTGCTTAAATGTTCCTAATATATCTGACTTTACTACCACTGCTGGCAGTGCATTCCAACCCACTACTCTCTGTGTGAAGGATATACCTCTGACATCTCCCCATATCTTCCTCTAATCCCCTTAAAATAATGCCCCCTTGTGATAGCCATTTCTGCACTGAGGAAAAGTCTCTGGTTATCCACTCTATCCATGCCTCTCATCATCGTGTACACCTCTATCAAGTCACTGCTTATCCTTCTTTGCTCCAGTCCAGGCAGCATCCTGGTAAATCTCCTCTGCACCCTCTCTAAAACTTCCACATCCTTCCTCTCATGAGGCGACCAGACTGAACACAATATCCCAAGTGTGGTCTAACCAGTGCTCTGTAGAACTGCAGCATAACCTCGCAGCTCTTAAACTCAATCACCCTGCCAAAGAAAGCCAACACATCATATGCCTTCTTAACAACTCTATCAAGCTGGGAAGCAACTATGGTCATGGTCATGGGCCCCCCAAGATCCCTCTGTTCCTCCACACTGCCAAGAATCCTGCCTTTAACCCTGTAATTTGCATTCACAATCAACCTTCCAAAATGAATCACTTCACACTTTTCCAGGTTGTACTCCATCTGCCACTTCTCAGCCCAGCTCTGCATTCTGTCAATGTCCTATTGCAACCTACAATAACCTTCCATATTATCCACAACTCCTCCAACCTTCGTGTCATTGGCAAACTTACTTACCCACCTTTTTACTTCCTCATCCAAGTCATTTATAAAAATCAGAAAGAGCAGAGGTCCCAGAACCGATCCCTGCAGAACACCATTGGTCACTGAGCTCCAGGCTGAATATTTTCCATCTACTACCACCCTCTGTCTTCTATGAACCAGCCAATGCTGTATCCAGACAGCCAACTTTCCCTGTATCCTATGCCTCCTTACTTTCTGAATGAGCCTACCATGGAGAACCTTATCAAATGACTTGCTAAAATCCACATATACCACATTCACTGCTCCACCTTCATCAACAAGTTTTGTCACATCCTCAAAGACTTCAATAAGGCTTGTGAGGCATGACCTGCCCCTCACAAAGCCATGCTATCTCTAATCAAGCTATGCTTTTCCAAATAATCCTGTCTTTCAGAATCCTTGCCAATTTGCCCATCACCAATGTAAGACTGATTGGTCTGTAATTCCCGGGATTATCCCTATTCCTTTTCTTGAACAAAGGAATAATATTTGCCACCCTCTAATCATCTGGTAATCCTCCAGTGGACAGTGAGGATGCAAAGATCATTGACAAAGGTGCAAGAATCTCTTCCTTCGCTTCTCATAGTAACCTTGAGTATATCCCATCTGGTCCAGGGAACTTAACTACCGTCATGTTTTTCAAAAAACAAGGAATTCATTAAAGACCACCCCTACCTTCTCCAACTCCAGGCGCAAATTCCCTCCACTATCCCTGATTGGCCCTTCTCTCACTCTGGCCATCCTCTTGTTCCTCACATAAGTGGGGAAAACCCACAATGCCTTGGGGTTTTCCTTAATCTTATCCACCAAGGCCTTTTCATGCCCCCTTCTAGCTCTCCTAAGTCCATTCTTCAGTTCCTTCCTGGCTACTTTGTAACCATCTAGAGCCCTGCCTGATCCTTGATTCCTCAACCTTAAGTTGAAATGTTACACATCTCTTGTCATCCAAGCTTTCTTCACCCTACCATCCCTTCCTTGCCTCGGTGTTCCAGCATTCATAGCAAGTACTCCCAAATAACCTCTACATTTCTGTTGTGCATTTCCCTGAACATATCTGCTCCTAATTTATGCTCCACAGTTCCTGCCGAATAAAATTGTAATTCCTCCTCCCTCAATTAAATACTTTCACATACCATCTGCTCCTATCCTTCTCCATGACTATAGTAAAAGTCAGGGAGTTGTGATCACTATCACTGAAATGCTCTCCCCCCAAGAGATTTGACACTTGACCTGGTTTGTTGCTAAGCACCAAATCCAATGTGGTTTATTCTCTGGTCGGTCTATCTACATATTGAGTCAGGAATCTTTCCTGAACACACATGAAAAGATCTGCTGTATCCAAACTATCTGAACTAAGCAAATTCAAATCAATATTAGGGAAGTTGAATTCACCCATGACAACAACCCTGTTACTTCCGCACCTTTCCAAAGGTGTCTCTGTTTTTACTGGGGGGTTCTTTAGAAGATTCCCAATTATGTGACTGCTCTTTTCCTGTTTCCTTGACCCAAATGCATGACCTCACACTTATCCACATTAAATCCCATCTGCCACATTTTAGCCTACTCTCCCAACCTATTTATATTCACTTGTAAGGTTCTTATTTCCTCATTGCAATTTACTGTCCTGCCTATTTTTGTGTCATCTGAAAATTTGGCTATAGAGTCTTCTATCCCTGTATCCAAGTCCAGGACTGAACCCTGTGGCACCCCACTAGTTATATCTTTCCATGCAGGAAAAAAACACATTTCCCGAATCTGTCTTGTTTCCATCAGTGAGGCTAAATTACTCCTAATACCATATGATCCAACCTTGTGAATTAACCTTTTGTGTGGCACCTTTTCAAATGCCATCCAGAAGTTTAGATAAATAACATCCATAGGATCTCCATTATCCACTTTGCTTGTTACATCTTCGAAGAACTCTAGCAAATTAGTCAAACATGATTTGCCCTTCATAAAACCATGCTGATACTGATGGATAGTGTTGTGACTTTCCAAATATCTTGGTATTATTTCCTTGATAATTGATACTAACACCTTCCCAACAACATATTAAACTAACTGGTCTGTAATTTCCCACATTTTGCCTCCTCCTTTTTTGAATAAGGGCGTTATATTAGCATTTTCCAATCCACTGGAACCTTTGTCATGTCCAGGGAATTTTGCAATATTATAACCAATGCATCCACTATCTCCGCTGCCACTTCCTTCAATACCCTTCAGGCCATCAGGCCCAGGGGTCTTATCTGCCCTCAAGCCTAATACTTTGCTGAATACCTTTTCCCTATCAGTATTGATTGTTACAAGGGTGGGTTAGGGTTAGGGAGGGATGGCTGGGTTATGATTACGTTTAGAATAGAATAGAATATCCTTTATTGTCACTTGTACTCCAGTACAGAAGTTTTTGGTGCCATCTTAGGTACAAGTACAGGTGCACAATCCTTTATCCGAAATGCTCGGGACCAGCTGGTTTTCGGAATTTGGATTTTTTCAAATTTCAGAGTAAGTGAGAGTGTGATGGTGCAATTTCAAAAAATCTTCCCAGAGGAGCAGACTCACTGAGTAAAACAGGCCCTGGAACAGAATTGAGGCCTGCCACTGCAGGGCCATGCCCCCATGTCGCATCTGAGTGACACTCATCGAGGGGGTGTCAACTTGGGTTAACTGTTTGCACAGAGAAAGTGAGGACTGCAGATGCTGGAGATCAGAGCTGAAAATGTGTTGCTGGAAAAGCGCAGCAGGTGAGGCAGCATCCAAGGAGTAGGAGAATCGACGTTTTGGGCATGAGCCCTTCTTCAGGAATGAGAAAAGTGTGCCAAGCAGGCTAAGATAAAAGGTAGGGAGGAGGGACGTGGGGGAGGGGGGCGTTGGAAATGCGATAGGCAGAAGGAGGTTAAGGTGAGGGTGATAGGGCGGAGAGAGGTCAGGAAGAAGATTGCAGGTTAGGAAGGTGGTGCTGAGTTTGAGGGTTGGGACTGAGACAAGGTGGTGAGAGGGGAAATGAGGAAACTGGAGAAATCTGAGTTCATCCCTTGTGGTTGGAGGGTTCCTAGGCGGAAGATGAGGCGCTCTTCCTCCAGCCGTCGTGTTACTATAGTCTGGTGATGGAGGAGTCCAAGGACCTGCATGTCCTTGGTGGAGTGGGAGGGGGAGTTGAAGTGTTGAGCCACGGGGTTGTTGGGTTGGTTGGTCCGGGTATCCAAAAGGTGTTCACTGAAGCGTTCCGCAAGTAGGTGGCCTGTCTCCCCAATATAGAGGAGGCCACATCGGGTGTAGCGGATGCAGTAAATGATGTGTGTGGAGGTGCAGGTGAATTTGTGGCGGATATGGAAGGATCCCTTGGGGCCTTAGAGAGAAGTAAGGGGGGAGGTGTGGGCGCAAGTTTTGCATTTCTTGCGGTTGCAGAGGAAGGTGCCGGGAGTGGAGGTTGGGTTGGTGGGGGGTGTGGACCTGACGAGGGAGTCACGGAAGAAGTGGTCTTTTTGGAATGCTGATAGGGGAGGAGAGGGAAATATATCCCTGGTGGTGGGGTCTGTTTGCAGGTGGCGGAAATGATGGCGGATAATACGCTGTATATGGAGGTTGGTGGGGCGGTAGGTGAGGACCAGTGGAGTTCTGTCCTGGTGGCAATTGGAGGGGCGGGGTTCAAGGGCGGAGGAGCGGGAAGTGAAGGAGATGCGGTGGAGAGCATCGTCGACCACATCTGGGGGGAAATTGCGGTCTTTGAAGAAACAGGCCATCTGGGTTGTTCGGTATTGGAACTGGTCCTCCTGGGAGCAGATGCGACGGAGACGAAGGAATCGGGAATATGGGATGGCGTTTTTACAAGGGGCAGGGTGGGAGGAGGTGTAATCTAGGTAGCTGTGGGAGTCGGTCCGTTTATAGTAAATGTTCATGTTGATTCGGTCACCTGAGATAGAAATGGAGAGGTTTAGGATGGGGAGGGAGGGGTCTGAGATGGTCCAGGTAAATTTGAGGTCGGGGTGGAAGGTATTAGTAAAGTGGATGAACTGTTCAACCTCCTCATGGGAGCACGAGGCAGCGCCGATACAGTCATCGATGTAGCTGAGGAAAAGATAGGGGGTAGTGCCAGTGTAGCTGCGGAAGTTGGACAGTTCCACATATCCTACGAAGAGGCAGGCATAGCTGGGGCCCATGCGGGTGCCCATAGCTACTCCTTTGGTTTGGAGGAAGTGGGAAGATTGGAAAGAGAAGTTGTTCAGGGTGAGGACCAGTTCAGTCAGTCGAAGGAGGGTGTCAGTGGAAGGGTACTGGTTGGTACGGCAGGAAAGGAAGAAGCGGAGGGCTTTGAGTCCTTCGTGCTGGGGGATGGAGGTGTACAGGGACTGGATGTCCATGGTGAAGATAAGGCGTTGGGGACCGGGGAAGCGAAAATCATGGAGGAGGTGGAGGGTGTGGGTGGTGTCCCGAACGTAGGTGGGGAATTCTTGGACTAAGGGGGACAGGACCGTGTCGAGGTATGCAGAGGGGAGTTCGGTGGGGCAGGAGCAGGCTGAGACAATGGGTCGGCCGGAGCAGTCAGGTTTGTGGATTTTGGGCAGGAGGTAGAAACGGGCGGTGCGGGGTTGTGGGACTATGAGGTTGGCGGCGGTGGAGGGGAGATCCCCTGAGGAGATGAGGTTATGGATGGTCTGGGAGATGATGGTTTGGTGGTGGGGGGTGGGGTCATGGTCAAGGGGGCAGTAGGAGGAGGTGTCCGCGAGCTGGCGTTTAGCCTCAGCAATATAAAGATCGGTGTGCCAAACTACCACCGTGCCTCCCTTGTCTGCTGGTTTAATAGTGAGGTTGAGGTTGGAACGGAGGGAGTGGAGGGCTGCACGTTCCGAGGGTGAGAGGTTGGAGTGGGTGAGAGGGGTGGACAGGTTGAGGCGGCTAATGTTGTGGCGGCAGTTGGCTATGAAGAGATCGAGGGCAGGTAAGAGGCCAGCACGGGGTGTCCAGGTGAATGGGGTGTGTTGGAGGCGGGAGAAGGGATTGTAAACAACCTTGTTCATGAGAAAAATACTTCACAAAAAACCTTCGGACTTTGGACCTTTTCAGATTTCAGGATTTCAGATAAAAGGTTGTTTACCTGTACCTAAGTACAAATCCTAGAATAAAAAGAAGTGTTATACAAAAGAGGATTAAAAGGAAAGCAGTACCATACTTAGTGTTTGTGATTGACTTAGGAATGAGGTAATTATAACATTGATGAAAAAGGTTTGCATTAAAGTCCAGTAAAGAATTCCAAGTAGCAGTAGCAGCTCAGCACGTGGTGCCAGACTCAAGTCCAACAATTGTCCCGCTTGCTCTAGCCTCCAGTCCACTCCTCCCCAGCACTCAGCAGCAACAAGGTAAGTCAGGTTGTACTGGAATTCACTTCACTTCATACCGCTCAGGGCCTCGGGATTCCCTGTGCACCATTGTTGCCCTGGAACACTGCCTTGTGACTTGTTTCCAGGTTGGAGTGGCCAAAGTTGGGGGGGAATAGGGGTGAAGAAAAAAATACATCAGGAGGAGAACAAAAGGGTTTAGTGTTTATGGTTGGGGGAGGGTCTATGGTGAGGCGGTCGGGGACGAGGGGCAGGATTAGGTGGGAGTAGGGTGAGGTGCATTAGTCTCAGTATAATTGCAATCCTGTCCATTCCAGCATAATGTGTGTGCCTGTGCCTGTTGACACTGCTGTGAGCTACTCTCTCTCTGCCCTAACCCTAACCCTAACCCCTGATTATTTTCACCCTCTACTGTGCCCTGTGCAATGGTGTGGAGAGGCCAGCAGAGGGTGGTGTTGCATCACTTTAAATACTGAAGGGAGCAGTCAGAAGAGGACTCAGAATCTGTCTCTCTCTATGTCACTGTCTGTATGTCTGAATATTTGTTTCACCCTCTGTATCAGTGTGTTTGTATGTGTTTGTGTCGGTATATGTGTGCATACTTCAGTGTCTGTATGTTTACGTTTCTGTGTCAGTGTCTATGTCTCAGTGTGGGCGTCTGTGTTTGTAGCTGTGTCTGATAATGTATATGAGTGTATGCACTATTGTGTGTCTGTATGGTGCAGAGAATTACCAGGATGTTGCCTGGTATGGAGAGGAGGTCTTATGGGGAAAGGCTGAGGGACTTGAGGTTGTTTTAGTTAGAAGGAAGAAGGTTGAGAGGTGACTAAATAGAGACATATAAGATAATCAGAGTGTTAGATAGGGTGGACAGTGAGAGCCTTTTTCATCAGATGGCTAGCACAAGGGGACATAACTTTAAATTGGGGAGTGATGGATATAGGACAGATGTCAGAGGTAGTTTCTTTACTCAGAGAGTAGATTAGATTACCTACAGTATGGAAACAGGCCCTTCTGCCCAACAAGTCCACACCGACCCTCTGCAGAATAAACCACCCAGACCCATTCCCCTACCCTATATTTACCCCTGACTAATCCACCTCACACTATGGGCAATTTAGCATGGCCAATTCACCTGACCAACACACCTTTGGAATGTGGGAGGAAACCAGAGCACCCAGAGGAAATCCAGAGGAAATCCATGCAGACACGGGGAGATTGGGTGACTATGGGTGACAATGTGGGAACTGAACCCAGGTTGCTGCTGCTGTGAGACAGCAATGTTAACCACTGAGCCACCGTGCTGACCCCCCTGTAGTAAGTGCCCTGCTTGCATCAGTAGTAAACTCGCCAACTTTAAGGCCATTTAAGTGGTCATTAGCTAAACATATGAATGAAAATGGAATAGTGTAGGTCAGATGTGCTTCAGACTGGTTTCACAATTTGGTACGACATTGAGGGCTGAAGGGCCTTTACTGCACTCTAATATACAATGTTCTATGTATGTTTGTGTCTCTGTTTTCTGCGCAGTGGGGCCTCTGTTCTCTTAGCAGTGAATCCATTAAAATGGGTTTAACCCCACCTCACTTTCTTTCATTCACTCTTGTGTTTAAAATAATACAACATTAACGGTCATGTTCATATGAGTGTCTCTTGTGGGCCCATTTCTGGCTGGAACAGGACTCACTGGATGGAACTTTGAATGAATGAATTAAAAAGTGATGAGTCAGAGTCTCTCTCACCCTCTTGTGTTTAAAATGTTACAATGCCACCCTCTGGTGGATTGCATACCCCACGACATAAGTGGCAGATTTTGCAAAGCCTGAGAATCTCTGATTGCACAGTTGTTTTCTTAACAATATCTTTGGAGACACAGCAGTTCTCTCAGATTGATGTTGCCCCTAAGACAGAAGCAGAAGCAGATAAACAAACACAGGATGCTTTTAAATTCAATTCTCACTTAGAAACTGAGTACAAAGTTAGAAATCACACAACACCAGGTTAAAGTCCAGCAGGTTTAATTGGAAGCACTAGCTTTCGGAGCGACGCTTCTTCATCAGATGGTGTCACAACCACCTGATGAAGGAGTGGTGCTCTGAAAGCTAGTGCTTCCAATTAAACCTGTTGAACTTTAACCTGGTATTGTGTGATTTTTGACTTTGTATACCCCAGTCCAACACCGGCATCTCCAAATCAGAAACTGAGTAGGTTACAAAACATTAAAAATTGAAGAAAGTCCAATAAAATTCACCATGTCTCCTGAAAAGAGGGTTAACCCAGAGGCATTCGGTTTGTCAGGCACTCTGTTTCTCGGGTACCCTGCTCTCAGGCAGTCTGTATCTGGGAAACTCTGTTTCTTGTGCACTCTGATTCGCAAACACTCTGGCGCGCTGTTTCTCCGGCATGCTGTTTCTGGGGCACTATGTTTCTCTGTTAGTCTGTTTGTGTGGCATGGTGTTTCTTCGGTGCTCTGTTTCTCTAGCACTCTGTTTCTTTTATACTCTATTTCTCTGGGACTGTATTTTTCTGGCTCTTTGTTCCGCTGGCATTCTGTTTCTCAGGCACTGTGTTTCTGGGGCAATCTGTCCCTCTGGCACTCTGTTTCTGGGGAACACTGTTTCTCTGGCTCACTGTTTCGCTGGAGCTCTATTTCTGGGGGAATCTGTTAGCCTGGGCTCTCTGATTTGTTGGCACTCTGTTTCTCAGGCATTGTGTTTCTGGGGCACGATGTTTCTCTGGTAGTCTGTTTGTGTGGCACGTTATTTCTCTGACACTCTGTTCCTCTGGCACTTTGTTTCTGGGGCACTCTGAGGATTGCTGAGGGACACAGCGAATGGGTGACCAAAAGACAGAAAAAGAGTAGGAAGGCAGTGCAGGTGTCCCCTGCGGTCATCTCCCTCTGAAACAGGTAAACTGTTTTGGATACTGTTGGGGGAGATGGCTCACCAGGGGAGGGAAGCAGTTACCAGGATCATGGCACCGTGGTGGTCACTGCTGTTCAGAAGGGCGGGAAAAAGACTCGGAGGACTATAGTTATAGGAATGGTTGCTAGATGTTCCAGGTTTTAGAACATTTAAGATGAACAGGGAGGGTGGAAAAAGAGAAGGGGGTGTCGCATTGCTAATCAGAGAGTGCATCACAGCTACAGAAACGAAGAGGAAGGTTTGTCTACTGAGTCAGTATGGGTGGAAGTTAGGAACAGCAAGAGAACAGCCACCTCACTGAGGGCTTTCTACAGACCACCTAATAGCAGTAGGGAGATTGAAGAACTCAAAGGCAGGAAGATTTTAGAAAATGCAGATGTAGCAGGGTTGTTGTTATGGGTGACTTCAACTTTCCCAATATTGACTGGAACCTCCTTAGTGCAGATGGTTTGGATGGAGTCTTTTTTTTATGTGTTCAGGAGGGTTTCCTTACTCAATATGTGGATAGACCAATGAGGGGCGAGGCCATTTTGGATTTGGTGCTCCGCAATGAGCCAGGACAAGTGTCAGATCTCACGGTGGGAGAACACTTTGGTGACAGTGACCACAACTGCCTCATATTTACCATAGCCTTGGAGAGGGAAAGGAGCAGTCACCAAGGGAAGATATTTAATTGGAGAAAAGGAAATTATGACGCTATCAGACAGGAGTTGGGAAGTACAGATTGGGAGCAATTGTTCCACAGAAAGGGCACAGCAGACATGTGGAGAATGTTTAAGGAGCAGTTCTTGCGAGTGATGCACAAATTTGTTCCTCTGAGAGGCAAGGGGTAAGGTTAAGGAACCTTGGATGATGAGAACAGAGGAACTTCTCGTCAAAAGGAAGAAGGCAGCTTATGTAAGGTGGAGGAAGCCACGATCTAGCAGAGCTTTAGAAGATTACAGGCTTACTAGAAAGGAGCTCAAAAATGGACTGAGAACAGCCAGGAGGGGGCACAAAAAAGGTTTGGCAGGAAGGATTAGGGAGAACCCAAAGGCATTTTACTCATACGTGAGGAATAAGAGAATGAGCAAGGATGAGGTAGGGCTGGTCAGAGGTAGCATAGGGAACTTGTGCGTGGAGTCTGAGCAGATAGGGGAAGCCCTAAAAAAGTTTTTTGCTTCGGTTTTCGCTAAGGAAAGGGACCTTGTTGCGAATGACAACTTTAACCACTGCTGTTTTATAAAAGATTACAGGGTGAGGTGCTCCTTTTGATTTAGCTCTTAGAGTGGGGTCAATCTTTACTCCATAAAAGGTGTCCCTGCTATTTGGTGAAAGTTGGTGGAGGTGATCAATCCTTCCTTTTCTCTCAATAGTGAGCACTTCTGTTCTTTCCACCAAGCAAGCTCTATAAGAGTTTAGGACATAAGGGGTAAGAGGAGCCAAGGACAGGACAGAGCCTGGGCAGGGAAAGAAAATAGAGGCCTATTCACTTACCCAGAGAGAGGGAGACACGATCCAGTAGATGAGGAAATGCAGGGATCCGATCCAGTGTTAATGAAATGATACCACAGGAAAACCACAAGTCCATTGGTTAGTACATAACGTCTAATTTGAATACCTAACCTAAATTTCTTTCAAGTTGTAGGTAAATTGAAGAAATATTTTACATGTTAAAAAGTAAAGGTCAGCAGGAAATGTAAAACGTAATGATAAAGATAATTAAATAATTTGGAAATGCAGCGCCAAGGAATATATTGTCTCTGCATGATATTGGAGCTAATGGACCCATCGTGGTTTATACTGACTGCATCTGTTGCTTGAGGAACTCCAATTCAGTTGATAGGCTGATTCTGAGCTTAGAACACTGCAACACTTCAGGGTGGAGGAGACTTACCTGGATGTTGTGTTCCAGAAGGGAGTCACAGCAAGATTCAGTGCTTCAAATTTGGCCGGTGATCAGGGTTAGGGACATGAGGTATGTGTCTTCTTTCGCTTGGTTCCAAGGTAAGGGAAATCTGGAACTGGCATGAAAGAATGTTGGAGTGGGGTGGGGTGGATTTACCTATTGTTATCCGTGTGGGAACCAACAACATCGTTAAGAGTAGGCAATAGATTTTGTTTTGAGAATGGCAAGAATTAGCAACAAGATTACTGACCATGACTTCAAGGGATTAGTCTCTGGATAATTCCAGGAGCCATATGCAAATTGGTACAGAAATTAGAAAAGCAAAGTAAACAAGGGGCTAAAGGAGTTGTGCAGGAAAGAGGCGTTCTATTTCATTAGCCACATTTCTCCACATTTAAAAATGAAATCATTGAGGGTTTGGAAGGTGCTGTCTAATAGTGGGACTTTATTGCTGATCAGCAGCAGATCCAAATCTTGCATTCACCTGTGAATTCACTCATATTTCTGCCAATGTGATGCCTGAGTGAATCTTTTCCCACACTCAACAGATGAATGGCCTCCCTCTAATATGCACTCACTGGTGTTTCTGTAGGCCAGTTAAAATTCTGAATCTTTTCACACAAATGGAATATTTGGATGGTCTCTCTCCAGTGTGAATTTGCTCATATTTCCATAGCTGTGATGATTGAATGAATTCCTTTCCACAATCAGAGCAGCTAAATGGCCTCTCCCCAGTGTGAGCTTGCTGATGTGAATACAGGTTCAAGAAACTGAGTGAATAACTTCCCACATTCTGAGCAAGTGGGCAGGTTTATCCCCAGTATGAACTTGCTAGTGTCTCAACGGGATGAAATATTCACTGAAATCCTTCTTCACATCCTGTAACAGGTGAACACTCTCCCAAGTGGCAGCACACTGGTGTTCCCATAGTTCAGACAAGACAGGGAATTCCTTCGCACATTCAGAGCAGATGAATGGCCTTTCCTTGTTGTGACCATGCCGATGAAATTCCATTGTTGATAGGAATTGATTGAATCCCTTCCCACAGTTCTCACATTTCCACTGTTGCTCCATATTATGGGTGTCATTACCTCTGACAGTTCAAAAACCAGGTGAAGCCCCATGCACACAGCATATAGGTATGGTGTATCACTGTTGTGAATGGTGCAATGCTTTTTCAGGCTTGTCATGCGTTAAAGTTTTTTTTCCACAGTCAGTTCCCTGGAAAACTCTTAGTTGGGGGGGGGTGGGAGAGTGTGTCTCAGTGCCTTTTCAGTTGAGTCCATGTTTAATTTTTTTTTACACAGATAGAACAAACAGACGTTTCTCCATCTATAAAGTTCAAGTGCCAATTAATTTAGTCACTATCCATACATGATTGTGAAATTTCTATTTGCAAACGTTCATCTTCTAGTATGCTGTAAAAGGAAATTTCAAACAGAAGTAAAGATTATACATTCAGAACACATAATTGTAGTTTGTCTAAATTTACTTTCCTAGCTCTTCCCCCCCAAATCTGTAACCTTCCACCCCACAGTCTCTCTCCCACCATTACCACGCTGCTGCCCCTAATTTACACCCTCCCCATTCTCCTGAAGGTGCTGAAAAACAGATTCATGGCCATCACTTCCTGAATTCACAGCATCTGCATCTTTTCTGGGTTCACTCCCTTTCCCTTCCATTATAACGAGTCAATAATGTAACAGCAGAATGAAAAAAAACAGGAAGATAGAAGAAAGAATTTTGCTCACAGATGCTGGACAGAAGAGAAGCATTCAGTCTGGGTGAATACTTCCATTCCTTCGTTGTTTCTGATTGATCAATTAGTTGCATTATGACGATTTGGGGAGAAACTTGGACTCACCTGGGCATGTGACACCTTGTCCACCCCTCAGCCAAACAATAAAAACAATGGATGCCTTTGTTTTCCAGCCAGTCACAACGTGGTTTGGAGACAGGAACGGCAGCAGGTGCTCGAAGCCAGAGTCAATAGATGCGAAACTGCAATAGCACCGCAGGTCAGACAGCATCCGAGGAACAGGCAAGTCAATGTTTTAAACTAAAACCCTTCATGCAGACTGGGGAGAGTAAGGGGAGCCCATAATTAAAAGGGGGCGTGGAGCTGGGGGAATGTGGTAGGTTGATACAGGTAGAAGGTTGTTGTGATTGGTGAGTAAGAAGATAGCAAGGTTAGGTCAGGTCAGGGAGTTGAAGAGGAGAGGGAGGGCAGGACAAGGGATAGGACTGTGGGTGGAGGAATTTTGAAGCTGGTGGAGTCAATACTGAGGCCACTGGGCTGTAAGTGATCAAGGTGAAATATCAGGTGTTGATCGTCCAGTGTTTGTTTGGCTTCACTCTGACAGTCCCTCCACCCTCCCCAGTACCTATCACTATCCCGCCTACCTTCTCCCAGCTCCACCCCTTCCCTCTATATATTTCTGGGCTACCCCCCACCCCAGTCCTGATGAAGGGTTTTAGCTCTAAACATTGTTAATTTTTGGGTCCTCGGATACTGTCTGACCTGCTGTGCTTTTCCAGCTTCAGAATCACATTGTGAAATATTTTCTGCTTCCAGCTACTCCATGCACATGCTGTTGTTACGACACTGGGTAAACTCTCCTGCTTAAGTTAAAACCAGCAACACAGAAAAGATTTATCCTGTGCAGTAATCTGTGAAAATTTCAACGGCCAAGAACTATGTAAAGTAAAAATTAGCAACTTTATTTCTTAAAGTATAACAGAGAATAATTAACTAACCGCTATTTACATTTTTTCTCTAACCTATCTTTTACCTTTCCTTCTACAATACTAGTCCAATTAAACTTCCAATTACAAAACAACATTTCTTATCTCAAAACCAGGCAGCTTTCGTTCTTCTATTCGGATCTTCCTGTGTCCTCTTTTCTTTTTCTTAGGAATTTCTTCATCACAGGTTACTGATCGAAAAGGTACCTTTTTAAGAGCGTTATTTTTCAGGCAGTCTGTTTATATGTTGGGCTTGTCAGTTCTCCTCTCAACTGTTCAATTCCCCCCGCCCCGGTCTTCTACCCCAGAGCATTGGATTATGTCATTGGCTTTTAAGATTGTCAATATACTCAATTCAAACTTGATTAGAAATTGGTATTTTTTTATCAGGGTATAATTGAAACTGATTGACTGGATCTAAAATTGTTTTTGTCTCCAGGCAACAAACTACTCGAGTTGTTCAACCCAGTGTTACATACATTGTTGCCTTATTGAGAACACTTGGTGCTGTGTCCAGAAGTTCGGCTGCTTTTAACTCTCTTAAAAGTACACCCACATCTTTGTAACACCTCCCCCCTTAAGAAAAACTGAACCCTCATAATGAAAGGATGGCTTTTTTTTGTACCTTTTAAGCATGTTACCCTAACATACCGATAACTTTAAGTTCATCTTAACTTCTTCGAAAATCTAAACTCTGTTAAATCCGCGATAACGTCTGCGATTACATTCTTCCAACCTGCAATATGCATTATTTTTAAATTAAAAGTTTGCAACATAAGGCTCCAAAGAAATAGTCTCATATTCTTGTCTTTAAAACGTTCTAAGAATGTAAGTTGATTGTGGTCAGTGTATACAATTGTCACCGCTCATTATTCATGACGTACACATTAAAATGCTGTAGAGGTCAGTACCAAACTCAATAGTTCCTTTTCGATTGTGGAGCATTTCCTCTGGTGGATGTTGATCTTCTTTGAAAAGTAACCAACTGGCAGTTCAATCCCATCCTCATCTTCCTGTAGGAGTACAGCTCTAACTCCAATGTCACGAGCATCGATGGCGACTTTAAAAGGTTTTGAAAAGTTTGGTGTCGCTAACACTGGTTTGGTGGTTAATATAGATTTCAAATGGTCAAATGCCTCCTGCCATTGTTCTGTCCACCAAAACTTTGTGTTCTTCTTCAGCAAATCGGTTAACGGTGCCATTACATTGCTGAAGTTTAGAACAAACTTCCAGTAGAATCCACTGATTCCTAAGAATCGAAGCACCTCTTCCTTCAATGTTGGTCATGGAAATTCCTCAATAGCCTTCGTCTTTGCATTCCGTGAGGTTAATCTTCCATGACCAATGTTATGTCCCAAGAACATCATTCTGCTTTCGCAAATTCCATTTTATTTAAGTTTATCATCAGTTTTGCTTCTCATAGTTGTTCAAAGAGCTCTGCCTACTGTATCATGCGATCTTTTCATGACTCACTAAAGATCACCATATCATCCAGATAGACTGCACAGTTTGTTAACCCCACTACAACTCTGTACATGAGTCTTTGGAATGTGGCGGGCGTGTTCTTCATTCCAAAGGGCATCACTTTAGCGAAATAGATGGTGACACCTTGCAAAATGTCCATATTACCGAGGAGTAAGTGCTGGATGTCTTGAAATGCATAAAGGTGGATAAATCCCCAGGACCTGATCAGGTGTACCCTTGAACTCTGTGGGAAGCTAGGGAAGCGATTGCTGAGCCTCTTGCTGAGATATTGTATCATCGATAGTCACAGGTAAGGTGCCAGAAGCCTGGAGGTTGGCTAACGTGGTGCCACTGTTTAAGAACGGTAGTAAGGACAAGCCAGGGAACAATAGACCAGTGAGCCTTACGTTGGAGGTGGGCAAGTTGATGGATAGAATCCTGAGGGTCAGGATGTACATGTATTTGGAAAGGCAAGGATTGATTAGGGATAGTCAACATGGCTTTGTGCGTGGGAAATCATGTCTCACAAAATTGATTGAGTCTTTTGAAGAAGTAACAGAGAGGATTGATGAGGGCAGAGTGGTAGATGTGATCTATTTGAACTTCAGTAAGGCATTCGACAAGGTTCCCCCTTGGAGACTGGTTAGCAAGGCTAAATCTCATGGAATACAGGGAGAACTAGCCATTTGGATACAGAACTGACTCAAAGATAGAAGACAGACGGTTGTTTTTCAGACTGGAGGCCTGCGTCCAGTGGACTGCCACAAGGATTGGTGCTGGATCCTCTACTTTTTGTCATTTACATAAATGATTTGGATGTGAGCATAACATGTACAGTTAGTAAGTTTGCAGGTGACACCAAAATTGGAGGTGTAGTGGACAGCAAAGAGGGTTCTCTCAGATTACAACAGGATCTGGACCAGATGGGCCAATGGGCTGAGAAGTGGCAGATGGAGTTTAATTCAGATAAATGCGAGGTGCTGCATTTTGGGAAAGCAAATCTTAGCAGGACTTATACACTTAATGGTAAGGTCGTAGGGAGAGTTGCTGAACAAAGACACTTTGGAGTGCAAGTTCTTAGCTCCTTGAAAGTGGAGTCACGGGTAGATAAGATAGTGAAGAAGGCGTTGGTATGCTTTCTTTTATTGGTCAGAGTATTGAGTATAGGAGTTGGGAGGTCATGTTGCAGCTGTACAGGACATTGGTTAGACCACTGTTGGAATATTGCATGCAATTCTGGTCTCCTTCCTCTTGGAAAAATATTGTGAAACTTGAAAGAGTTCAGAAAAGATTTACAAGGATGTTGCCAGGGTTGGACTATTTGAACTTTGGGGAGAGGCTGAACAGGCTGGGGCTGTTTTCCCTGGAGCATTGGAGGCTGAGGGGTGACCTTATAGAGGTTTACAAAATGATGAGGGGCATGGATAGGATAAATAGACAAAGTTTTTTCCATAGGGTCGGGGAGTCCAGAATTGGAGGGCATAGGCTTATGGTGAGAGGAGAAAGATGTAAAAGAGACCTAAGGGGCAACTTTTTCACGCAGAGGGTGGTACGTATATGGAATGAGCTGCCAGAGGAAGTGGTGGAGGCTGGTACAATTGCAACATTTAAGAGGCATTTGGATGGGTATATGAATAGGAAGGGTTTGGAGGGATATGGGCCAAGTGCTGGCAGGTGGGACTAGATTGTGTTGGGATATCTGGTCAGCATGGATGGGTTGGACCGAAGGGTCTATTTCCATGCTGTACATCTCTATGACTCTATGATATAGCCCATTTGGGGTTACAAACACAGAAATTTCTTACACCGTCTATGATAAAGGTACCTGCCAGTAACCACATATTAAGTCCAACTTGGTGATGTAACTGGCTTGTCCAACTTTCTCGATACAGTCCTCTAATCTAGGAATTGGATATAAGTCCAGTTTTGTAACAGCGTTGACCTTCCAATAACCCACGCAGAATCGTTGCGTCCCACCCGGTTTTGGAACTAAAACAATTGGCGAACTACGTTCGCTGTGGCTTGGCTCAATTATGTTCCCATCAAGCATGGTGTCTACCTCCATCTGGACCTTTGAGAGGATTAAGCCGATAGGAGTGTTGTTTCATCAGAGCAGTATTCCCTACATCTACTTCATGTACAATAGCATTAGTCCTCCCCATCTGATTCTTACGTATATCTTTATACTGTAGTAACAAATCTTTCACCTCTGTTCTATGCGCCTGAGACAGATATCTTACTAATCTATTCCCCTCCTCAAGGACGTCTTCATTTTTTAATCTATTTTGAGGCACATCAAAATCCACATCATCTGGATGTGATACCTCACTCTGTGGGGCAGTAACTAACACCTATTTCTCCAGTTCTTTCTCACTAGTGTAATACAGTTTCAACATGTTCACATGATATACCCAATACCTTTTTTTTATATCTGAGATCTTTATTAAACAGTTCACCTCACTCAACTTTTTCTCAATTTGATAGGGACCACTAGACCTGGCTTTGAAGGGATCTCCTATCATTGGTAACAGTACTAACACACTATCCCCTTGGGAAAACGTCTGAGTCTCAGAGTTTTTATCTGCCACCTTCTTCATTCTATACTGTGCCCTCTTTAGGTGCTGTTTAGCTAATTTACCTACTCTATGTAATTGCTCCCTCATCTCCGATACATAATCTAAGCGTGAGATCTCCAACTTTGGTCCTGTCAATTTTTCTTTAATTAATTTCAAAGGACCTCTCACTTCATGACCGAATATTAACTCAAAGGGAGTGAACTGAGTAGATTTGTTTGGGGTGTCTCTAATGGCAAACAATACAAATGGGATGCCTTTAACTCAATCGTTCAGGTAATCCTGACAGTATGCTCTTAACATGGTCTTCAAGGTCTGATGTCACCTTTCTAAAGCTCCCTGGGATTCAGGATGATACAGACTGGATTTAAAGTGCTGTATACCTAAGCTATCCATAACCTCCTTAAACGGCCTTGCAGTAAATTTGACCCTTGGTCTGACGGAATCTCTCTGGGTAGCCCATATTGTGTGGAGAAAGCTCCTTTGCCAACGTTTTTGCCTTGATACTCTGTAATGGAATTGCCTCTGGAAATCTTGTAGACACATCCATATGCCTAACAAGTACTGGTTCACACTTTTAGTTCTGGGGAGGGGACCTACACAATCAATTATAACCCGCATGAAATGTTCTTCAAATGCGGGAATTGGTAACATTAGTGCTGGTTTTATTACTGACTGAGGCTTACCTACCATTTGGCATGTATGCCAAAAGTTAACCACATCCTTGTGCATTCCAGGCCAATAAAAATGTTTTTGTACCTTAGCCTGAGTCTTTTGTACTCCTAGGTGACCTCCTATAGGTAGTTCAGGTGCTACCCTTAACACTTCCTGCTACTGGCAACACAATTTGGTGCAATTCAGCCCATTTCTCCTCTGCACAAACCTGCTGTCATCTCCATTTCTGTCTGAGGATTCTATCTTTCAGATACTAGTCCTCCGGAATATTCTCTGCCTCCTTTTCAGAGTACGCATCCACATATATATCCTTTATCGCCTTGTCTTGCTGTTGCAAGTCTCTTAGTCTTTTAGGACTAAACACTTCTGTCTGATGCTCTGCCTGTTCAGATTTTTCCTGCACCATTACCTCAAACAGGGTATCTGCTAACTGAACCTCAACTCCTTCACCTTTTTCTTTACTTTTCACTTCATGCTGTGACTTATAATACTGGCATCTGGCTACTGTACAGTCTGGGAAAATAGCAGGATTTTTCTTTTTTAACTTCTCAGTTTCTTGGTTTTCCTTGGGCTTCTCCACTACAAGAGGTGTCACTCCCATCTTTGGTCCTGCCAAATCATTCCCAAGAACAAAATGAACTCCTGGAACTGACACTCTGTTAATCACTCCTACTGTAACTTCCCCAGTCCTAAGTTGGCACTCCAACCTGATCTTACATAGGGGAATACAAAATTTCTGTCCATCTATCCCACAAATTACCACACTCTCAGTTAACAGATCAGAAAGAGTGCATATTTACTCATCCCTTACTATCAGTGACTGGTTAGATCCTGTATCTCTCAAAATTATAACTTCTTGTCCTTCTCCCCCTGTTCTTTCTGAATAAACTTTACTCACAGAGGTGAATTCTTTGTAGAGATCAGGCACTAACTCTATATCCAGCCCCTGCCTCTACTGTGCACTCCCCTGCAGCTCCTCAGCTCTTCTTGGAGTCTCCTTTACTGCCTTCCCTAATGCCACTAACTTCGCTTCTTTTACCACATCTTTTCCCACAGGACTTCCTTTAAGGACGAGCACTGTGACTTTATGTGTCCCAATTTCCCAGAGTGGAAACACCTGAGGCCTTTCACTTCCTTTCCACCCTCTAGGGCTTCTTTTTTTAATTCTGTTGTAAAATCTTACCAGTGCTCTCTACTCTTGGTTTAGTAGTGTAGGATCTCTCCTTCTCCCAACTTCTATCCCTCACAGGACAAAGTTCTGGATGGAAGCTTGTCTTGTGCACCAACATGTACTCATCTGCTAATTCTGCTGCCCTTCTCATTTCCTCACCTTTCTGTTCTTCCTGAATTCTTACCATCTCTGGAAGTGAGTTTTTAAGCTCCTCCAGCAGAATAATCTCTCTTAGGACCTCAAATGTCCTATCTATTTTCAAAGCACACACCCATTGATCAAAGTGACAATGTTTGATTCTTGCAAACTCAACATAAGTCTGACCTGGTTCCTTCTTTGTGTTCCTGAACTGCTGTCTATATGCTTCTGGTACCAATTCATAAGCACTTAAACACATAAGCCTGTTTAACCTCTTCATAATCCCTTGACACCTCATCTGACATCGCGGCAAATACCTCACTAGCTCTGCCTACCAATTTAGTCTGAACAAGCATCACCTATAAATCCTTGAAACACTCAATCTGTCCAACCAATTTTTTGAATGAAATAAAGAAGGCTTCAACATCTTTCTCATCAAAATGTGGCAGAGCTTTGGCATATTAATATAACTACCTTCCCTTTTAATCTCCATCCTGTTGACTTTACTAACTTAAGTCGCAACTTCTCAAGTTCAAATTCTCTCTCTCTTTCTCTCTCCCTTTCTTCTCTCTCTCTTAATTCAGCCAAGAAACTTCTCTCTCTTTTCCTCTCTGACTTCTCTCTCTTTTTCCTTCTTCACTCTCTCTCTCTTTCCCTTTCTCTCTCCCTCTCTTCACTCTCTGTTTATCTTCCAACTCTGTTTTCCTCAATTGTAATTTAAGTTTTTCTACCTCTATTGCACTTGTCTGTTTCTCTGACACACCTAAGTGTTTCAGTCACCCCATTACAATTTCAGTTTTATTTTTGTCCTTGGTTTAACCCAAATCTAATTTATTTACTAATTTAAAAAGTATGGCTTTTTTCTTTCCTTCTAAGCTTTCTTGGCAAATTTTAGAATCATCTTCAAATCCCAGAACCTCTTTTGCAATTTTAAGAACCATTTCTCTCACTTTTAATTTAATCAACCACATGTCACCAAATTTTTAAGAAAATGTCTCACCTGCATTTTATTTAAAGATCTAGGACACTAACCTGCAAGTGTTTAAATCTGCAGGGACTTTTCGTACCCCAAATCTATTCAAATCTGTCTAAACCAGTTCAAATCACGGACCCGAGCCCCCAAAAACTGTTACAACATGGGATAAACTCTACAGAAAAGATTTACCCAATGCAATAACCTGTAAATATTTGAGTGGCCAAGAACTAAGTAAAGTAAAAATTAACAACTTTATTTCTTTAAGTATAACAGAGAGTAATTAACTGACCACTACTTACATTTTTCTCTAACCTATCTTTTATCTTCCCTTCTATAATACTAGTCTAATAAAACTCTCAATTAAGATTTACAAAACGACATTTCTTATCTGAAAACCAGGCAGCTTTCGTTCTTCTATTTGGATCTTCCTTTGTCTTCTTTTCTTTTTCTTAGGAATTTCTTCATCACAGGTTACTGCTCAAACAGGTACCTTTTCAAGAGAGTTATTTTTAAGGCAGTCTGTTTACATGTTGGGCTTGTCAGTTCTCCTCTCAACTGTTCAATTTTCCCCCGGTCTTCTACCCCAGAGCATTGGATTGTGTCATTGGCTTTTAAGATTGTCAATACAGTATACTCAATTCAAACTTGATGGAAATTGGTATTTTTATTGGAGTATAATTGAAACTGATTGTTTAAAATTGTTGTTGTTTCCAGGCAACAAACTACTTGAGTTGTTCAACCCAGTGTTGCCTTATTGAGAACACTTGGTGCTGTGTCCTGAAGTTCTGCTGCTTTTAACTCTCTTACAGATACATCCACATCTTCATAACACTGTGAAACAGCCGTCATTCTGTACATGCGCAGTTCTGCTTTCCACACACTTGTGATTTCTATGTCAGGAATTGTGTGGAGTTGGAGTCCTCATGAAGCTACTGGAGCCCCATCTCTGGGAGCAAATTACTGCAGATACTGGAACTTGAACTGAAAACAAGCAATGCTGGAGATTGCAGCAGGTCAGACAACATCCATGGAGAGGCAGCAAGCTAACGTTTCAAGTCTAGATGATTCTTAATCCGAGCTGTCTCTGGGAATTGGATGAAATCTGTCGGGCAGAGGTTGGTGAGTGCAGGATTCCCATCCAGATGTTAAGGACGTATGGGCCATCACTGGAGTTTAATGAGATACCCTTTAAGCAACCTGACGTCTGGCATAAGGAATATATATTCAGCCAGTTCTGGGGTATAGGAGATAAATAAGGGGTAGCAGATTCAAACCAGAGATAAGAACAAATATTGGATTAGTGGCGCTGGAAGAGCACAGCAGTTCAGGCAGCATCCTGAAAATGATTTCGCTGCTCGTTGGATGCTGCCTGAACTGCTGTGCTCTTCCAGCGCCACTAATCCAGTATTTGATTTTCAGCATCTGCAGTCATTGTTTTTACCTATAAGAACAAATATATTTATCTCAAAAAGTGGGAAATCTGTGGAATTCACTACCCGAACTGTAGGAATTGTATGATTCTATGAAATGTGGATGCAGGGACACTGAACAAATTTAATGAAAAGATACAGATTTTTAAGTTGAAATGGATTGAAGGGTCATACAGACTGAACAGTAAAATCCAGTTGAGCCTGAGGTGAGATCAGTCATCACTGTATTAAATGGTGGAGTAGACTCGAAGGACTGAATTGAATCCTTCTGCTCTGAATGCTTATGTTTTTATATTAAGAGACTAGTGAAGCCAAATCTGAAAATCTGCATGTTTACTAGGGGAGATTTTGGGAAAAAGTAGAATAGTCAAATGAATTAACATTCTAAATGTAGACAATGCGGAAGAATGTGAGAAATAGTGATTTATACTGTCAGACTGAATAGCATGTTCACAGCATCCAGAATATTATGTTCTGGATGCCTATCCTGTACTTACAATGAAGCCTGTTGTTAAACCCTTTCCTTCTCTTGAACTGGAGATTAAGGATGACTTTTTTTGTCAGTGTTGTGGTTTTTGAAGTGATTAAGTAATTCCACAGTCTCTGACATTGGTGAGGCAGGTGGTATTTGCTGAGGTGATTGGTTGGGACGCAATGGTTTTCATGTGCTTATCCCTTTGTTTTTGTTTATTCTTCATTTAGGTCTGATTTTGGATGATGTTGCCCAGTGGATGAAAAATATGAGGGGCAAAAAATATATCCTTGGTCTGCACCCTAGGAATTGGATTCAGGGAAACAGAAATGAGTCAAATCGACAAAATAAGCACTGGCAGGTCATGACGGAGGTAGGAGAGAAATTGATGAATGAGCCAAGGTGTTTCAGGAAACACCTTTAGAGGCAACTTGGGTCTGGTGAACCCTTGAAAGGGAGGGTCACAGCAGAGGTAACTGTTCAGGTAGCATCATTCTAAATGACAAAGTCCATCATCTCCTCACTTGTTGTTCATCTTGAGAATGGAGAAAATGGGCAAAGCACCTCAACGTGGAGCAGGAAGGGACCATTTGGCCACTGAGCCTACTTCACCAATCCATTAGATCATTGCTAATCATTTCTTGTTATGTCATTCAAATCTGGGAATCTATTGCTTTATGATTGATCATCTTCAATGATTGAGCTATCATGAACCTTTGGATCAAGAATTCCAAAGAAAATTCCATGTCAGTGAAAAATTCCTCCTCAACCTGGTCTGAAATGGCCTGCTCCCTTTCTGAGATTGTGTCCCCTAGTTCTAGACTCAAAGGCAAAGGGAAAAATTCAATGAACATCCATACTGTAAGAATCTTTGAAGTTTCAATGAGACCACGACTCATTCTCCCAATGACATGATCCCAGTTGATGGTACTATTGCACAAGTTAAATCCCAGAGTAAAGTCTGCCTTGGTAGATCATATGTTTTATTTTTGCAATTTAGTCAGAACGATGGTTAGTTTCCGGACATATTCACTTGAAGCTGCCATTGTTCCTTCATGAAAACAACACAAATTTATTGCATTAAAGAGAAACAAGTATGCATGCATGTGACAATTTTGAAAAATCATAACCTAAAGTGCAATTAAATCTATTTTCACAGCAATGTCCTTTACCAATGCTCAATCTCAGTGAAATTGCTTCTGTCAATTTTTTTGTCGTTCATGGGATGAGAGTGTTGCTACTTCTGCTAGTGTTTATTGCCCAACCATAACTACTCAGGAAAAAGTGGTGGGACCTGTCATCTTGAATGTTTGCAGTCCATGGGGTGTTGGGCAACCACAGTGCTTTGAGGAAAAGGGCTTCACATTATTGACTCAGTGATGGTGAAAGAAGGTGATTTTGGTCCAAATGCAGTATTTGTTGAGAAACAAGTTACATTAAGTGCTATTTCCATGCATCTATTGTCCTTGTCTTTCTGAGTGTTTGGGGTGTTATAGAGTTTGCTCTCCCTCCAAGAATAAAAATTGAACTATTCAAAAGTAGCCTCTCACTTTATAATCTATTAAGGTAGTGTGAAAAGTGGCATAATCCTCACTCAATTATATAATCATATAATTCCTACAGTGTGAAAATAGGCCATTAGGCCCAACAATTCCACACCAAACCTCCAAAGAGTAACCATTCCCCGATGCTATTACGCTACATTTCCCCTGACTAATGCACCTAACCTAACCATCCCTTAATACTATGGACAATTTAGCATGGCCAATTCATCTAACCTGCACATCTTTGGACTGTGGGTGAAAACTGGACCACCAGGAGGAAACCCACACAGACATAGGGAGAATGCGCAAACTCCACACAGACAGTCTCCTGAGGCTAGCATCAAACCTGAGTCCCTGGTGTCGTGAGGCAGCAGTGCTAACTGCTAAGAAACTGTGCTGCCCCTATTATCTTCTAGTTGTTAAATGAAATGAATCACTGACATTCACTTAAAATCAACAAGTAACAATTTATCTACCTAACTCTAACAGTTAGCAAGTTAACTCAGCAAATCACAAATGGAATAAGTCCATTCTAACTATTAACTATTGCTAAAACTCACACAACACCAGATTATAGTCCAAGAGGTTTGTTTGGAATCACAAGCTTTCAGAGTGCCACTCCTTCATCAGGTGGTAGTGGAGTATAAAATCATGATCACAGTATTTATAGCCAAAGTGTCATCGAGATGTGATACTGTAAACAAGTTTAGATTAAGTCTTTCATCTTTTAAAATTGGGATATGCTGGTTTCTGTTCTTTGGCATGTAAATTTCAGAATTTCTTTTAAATTATATTCTCAAAATACCTCTGCTTTTCTAACAATAGGTGTGAAGTCTGTATGTATTGCAGTGGTGAGTCAGACTGACCAGCCCTCTGCATAGTTTTACAGAGTTTTACATGGATTCATGCAGTTTTTGAGCAAAATAAAATGTAATTCTGCAAAAACAAATTCACCCCATAAACTTATATGTGTGCGCATGTAGGAGTGCAGAGTGAGTGTACATGTGAGTGTATGCATGTGGGTGTGAGTGCTTGTGATAGACTGTGCGTGTATATACTGGATTAGTGGTGCTGGAAGAGCACAGCAGCTCAGGCAGCATCCAACGAGCAGCGAAATCGATGTTTCGGGCAAAAGCCCTTCATCAGGAATAAAGGCAGTGAGCCTGAAGCATGGAGAGATAAGTTAGAGGAGGGTGGGGGTGGGGAGAGAGTAGCATAGAGTACAATGGGTGAGTGGGGGAGGCGATGAAGGTGATAGGTCAAGGAGGAGAGGGTGGAGTGGATAGGTGGAAAAGAAGATAGGCAGGTCGGACAAGTCCGGACAAGTCAAGGAGACAGTTACTGAGTTGGAAGTTTGAAACTAGGATGAGGTGGGGCAAGGGGAAATGAGGAAGCTGTTGAAGTCCACATTGATGCCCTGGGGTTGAAGTGTTCCGAGGCGGAAGATGAGGCGTTCTTCCTCCAGGCGTCTGGTGGTGAGGGAGCGGCGGTGAAGGAGGCCCAGGACCTCCATGTCCTCGGCAGAGTGGGAGGGGGAGTTGAAATGTTGGGCCACGGGGCGGTTTGGTTGATTGGTGCGGGTGTCTCGGAGATGTTCCCTAAAGCGCTCTGCTAGGAGGCGCCCAGTCTCCCCAATGTAGAGGAGACCACATCGGGAGCAACGGATACAATAAATGATATTAGTGGATGTGCAGGTAAAACTTTGATGGATGTGGAAGGCTCCTTTAGGGCCTTGGATAGAGGTGAGGGAGGAGGTGTGGGCACAGGTTTTACAGTTCCTGCGGTGGCAGGGGAAAGTGCCAGAATGGGAGGGTGGGTCGTAGGGGGGTGTGGACCTGACCAGGTAGTCACGGAGGGAACGGTCTTTGCGGAAGGCGGAAAGGGGTGGGGAGGGAAATATATCCCTGGTGGTGGGGTCTTTTTGGAGGTGGCGGAAATGTCGGCGGATGATTTGGTTGATGCGAAGGTTTGTAGGGTGGAAGGTGAGCACCAGGGGCGTTCTGTCCTTGTTACGGTTGGAGGGGTGGGGTCTGAGGGTGGAGGTGCGGGATGTGGATGAGATGCGTTGGAGGGCATCTTTAACCACGTGGGAAGGGAAATTGCGGTCTCTAAAGAAGGAGGCCATCTGGTGTGTTCTATGGTGGAACTGGTCCTCCTGGGAGCAGATACGGCGAAGGCGGAGAAATTGGGAATACGGGATGGCATTTTTGCAAGAGATAGGGTGGGAAGAGGTGTAATCCAGGTAGCTATGGGAGTCGGTGGGTTTGGAAAAAATGTCAGTGTCAAGTCGTCACTAATGGAGATAGAGAGGTCCAGGAAGGGGAGCGAGGTGTCAGAGATGGTCCAGGTAAATTTAAGGTCAGGGTGGAATGTATTGGTGAAGTTGATGAATTGCTCAACCTCCTCGCGGGAGCACGAGGTGGCGCCAATGCAGTCATCAATGTAGCGGAGGAAGAGGTGGGGAGTGGTGCCAGTGTAATTACGGAAGATCAACTGTTCTACGTAGCCAACAAAGAGACAGGCATAGCTGGGGCCCATACGTGTGCCCATGGCTACGCCTTTGGTCTGGAGGAAGTGGGAGGATTCAAAGGAGAAATTGTTAAGGGTGAGGACCAGTTCGGCCAAACGAATGAGAGTGTCAGTGGAAGGGTACTGTTGGGGACGTCTGGAGAGGAAAAAACGGAGGGCTTGGAGGCCCTGGTCATGGCGAATGGAGGTGTAGAGGGATTGGATATCCATGGTGAAGATAAGGCGTTGGGGGCCGGGGAAACTGAAGTCTTGGAGGAGGTGGAGGGCGTGGGTGGTGTCTCGAACGTATGTGGGGAGTTCCTGGACTAGGGGGGATAGGACAGTGTCAAGATAGGTAGAGATGAGTTCAGTGGGGCAGGAGCATGCTGAGACAATGGGTTGGCCAGGGTGGTCAGGCTTGTGGATCTTGGGAAGGAGGTAGAACCGGGCAGTGTGGGGTTCCCGGACTATGAGGTTGGAAGCTGTGGGTGGGAGATCTCCTGAGTTGATGAGGTTCTGTATGGTCTGGGAGATGACGGTTTGGTGATGGGGGGTGGGGTCATGGTCGAGGGAGCAGTAGGAAGAGGTGTCCTCGAGTTGGCGTTTGGCTTCAGCGGTGTAGAGGTCAGTGCGCCAGACTACCACTGCGCCCCCTTTATCCGCTGGCTTAATGGTGAGGTTGGGATTGGAGCAGAGGGATTGGAGGGCTGCGCGTTGTGAGGGTGAGAGGTTGGAGTGGGGGAGGGGGGACGACAGGTTGAGGCGGTTAATGTCCCGGCAGCAGTTGGAAATGAAGAGGTCGAGGGCAGGTAATAGGCCAGCGTGGGGTGTCCAGGTGGATGCAGTGTGTTGGAGGTGGGTGAAGGGGTCCTCGGAAGGTGGGCGGGAGTCCTGATTGTGAAAGTAAGCTCGGAGGCGGAGGCGACGGAAGAATTGTTCAACATCACGGCGTGTATTAAATTCATTGATGCGTGGATGTAGGGGGATGAAGGTGAGTCTTTTGCTGAGGACTAATTGTTCGTCCTCAGTGAGGGGGAGGTCTGGGGGGATGGTGAAAACTCGGCAGGGCTGGGAGCT
>NC_092787.1:12563223-12650723 GCF_047496795.1 Chiloscyllium punctatum | reverse complement strand
CATAGATTAAGTTGATGACAATGATGGCCAAAAGGGGCTTGTGCCTCAAGAAAGCTACAAAGATTTGCAAATTATTTTTTAGACAAAGTGAAAATGGATGCAAAGAAAAAACAAACAAACAACGGCTACAAAGGAACTCGCTTCAGTCAACCAAGTACCATTCACTTCTGACCAATTGATTCATTGACTCTTCCACCTGGAGAGAAATTCATGTTGCGATGGATAGCATCAACATTCTTTATGTAACAGTTGCTACACAGTCGGGCTTACCTCCCACCCTCCTCCTCTAACCGAAGTAAGAGTCAACAGACTTACAGCAGGAAGAGCGGGGGTCAATCAGGGGGCTACAGGGAAGGTCAGTCACGGTTTTAAGATTTTTTTAAAAACTTACCTCGACCAGCAGAGCCCTCCATTTCTGTTCCAGCAGCAGCAGGAAGAGCAGGCGCTCGAACCAAGAAGGGCTCTCGTATGTTACAGTAAGGCTTTTCAACTTATATTTCTTGTGTATCGTGTGATTGATTAAAAGCTTAATTGGTTAATTGAATAAGACCATAGCAGGAAAGTACTAGAAATTATTTAATGCAAAAATTGTTAAAGTTAATTCAATAAGTAGTTATGGCTGGGCAGGTGATGTGCTGTAGCCGTATGGGAGCTGGCTGATCCCATTGTGAATGGCAGTGACCACATCTGCAGCAAGTGTTGGTTGCTGGAAGAACTCCGGATCAGATTTGATGATCTGGAATCTGAGCTTCAAACACTGCGGCACATCCGGGAGGGGGAGAGTTACCAGGACGCTTTGTTTCAGGAGGCAGTCACACCTGGGAGATTAAGTAATTCAAATTCAGTTAGGGATCAGGAAAAGCAGGGTGTGAACTGTAAGTGAGCTAAAAGTGTGTTGCTGGAAAAGCGCAGCAGGTCAGGCAGCATCCAAGGAGCAGGAGAATCGACGTTTCAGGCATGAGCCCTTCTTCAGGAATCAGAGTGTGACTGTAAGTGAGGCAGGTAGGGGGGACCTGAGTTCAGGAGTGCAGGAGCCTTGTCCAACAGGTATGAGATTCTTGCTCCCTGTTCGGATGAGGAAAAGGGCTCTGGACAGGATGAGCTAGCTGACCACAGCACCATGGTGCAGAAGGCCATTCAAGAGGGGGGAGCAAAAAGACAAGTAGTTGTTATAGGGGATTCTATAATTACGGGGACAGATAGTATCCTTTGCAAGCCGGATCAGAGATCCCACATGGTGTGTTACCTGTCTGGTACCAGGGTGCGGGACATCTCTGACTGGCTTGAAAGGATATTGGAGCAGGAGGGGGAGGATCCAGTTGTTGTAGTCCACATTGGGACTAACAACATAGGCAAAGCTAGGGTGGAGGACCTGTTTGGGGGATGATCAAGCACTAGGAAGGAAATTGATGTACAGACCCTCAAGGGTCATAATCTCTGGGTTACTGCCTGAGCCACATGCCAATTGGCATAGGGGTAAGAAAGGGAAGTAAACACATGGCTAAGTGGGAAAGAGGGATTCCATTTCATGGGGCACTGGTATCAGTACCGTTGGGACGGTCTCCACCTGAATCAATTTGGACCAGTGTTCTAAAATAAAAAGGATAAATAGGGTGGTCAGTAGGACTTTACACTTCTGAGTCGGGGGGATAGGTGGTGGGAAGGGAAGTGGAAAGCGACAGGGAGTATGGAGTCAAGTAGAAAGATAAGCAGCAAGTTAGCATGTGTGCAGGGTTTAAGTTCAAGGCAGACTAGCAATGCAGCAAACAGGAAGGACAACTTAGGACATCTTATGATTTCCAACATCTCCAATAGTGATTAGAAAGTTAGCATTAAAGCACTTTACCAGAATGCTTGTAGTATTCATAACAAAGTAACGGCACAATTCATTGTGAATGAGTATGATGTGGTAGGCGTCACAGACACATGCTTGCAGGGGATTCAGGACTGGCATTTAAACATCCAAGGATTTACAACTTATCGAAAAGACAGGGAAGAGGGCAGGGTTGACTTTTTAAGTTAAGAATGAAATTAAATCTATGGCACTGATTGACATAGAATCAGAGGATGTGGAGTCAAGGAACCACAAAGGCAAATAAAAAACCATAATGGGAGTTACGTACAGACCTCCCAGGCGTGGTCAGGACCAGGGGCGCAAGATGAACCAGGAAATAGATAGGGCATGTCAGAAAGGCAAGGTCACGGTGATGATGGGGGACTTCAAAATGCAATGGACTGGGTGAATAATGTGGTAAAAACAAAGACTGCAGATGCTGAAAACCAAATACTGGATTAGTGGTGCTGGAAGAGCACAGCAGTTCAGGCAGCATCCGACGAGCAGCGAAATCGACGTTTGGGGCAAAAGCCCTTCATCAAGGGCTTTTGCCCGAAACGTCGATTTCGCTGCTCGTCGGATGCTGCCTGAACTGCTGTGCTCTTCCAGCACCACTAATCCAGTGGGTGAATAATGTTGCTGGTGGATTGAAAGAGAGGGAGTTCATGGAATGCTGACAGGATGGCCTTTTGGAACAGCTTGTGATGTTACAGTTTAGTAAAGGTAATTACAGGGGCTGATGAAAACCAACTGGAAGCAGAGCCGAGTAGGGAAGACAGTGGAGCAACAATGGCAGGAGTTTCTGGCTGTAATTGAGGACACAGTACAGAGGTTCATTCCAAAATCAGTCGGGGGTGGGGGGGGGGGGGGGAACTAGGTGGCCATGGCTGACAAAGGAAGTCAGGAAATGTATTTAAGAAAAAGACAGAGCCTATAAAGTGGCCAAGAGCAGTGGGAAATCAAAAGATTGGGAAGGCTACAAAAACAAACAGAGGATAACAAAGACAGAAATAAGGAAGGAGAGGATCAAATATGGAGGTAGGATAGCCAGTAATATTAGAAATGATAGTAAAATTTTATTTCAATACATAAGAAACAAATGAGAGGCAAATGTAGACACTGGGCCGCACTAAATTGATGCTGGAAGGCTAGTGATGGGAGATAAGGAAATAGCAGGAGAACTTAATAAGTACTTTGCATCAGTCTTCACAGTGGAAGACATGAGTAATATCCCAACAATTAAGGAGAGTCAAGGGGCAGAGTTGAGTTTGGTGGTCATTACAAAAGAGAAAGTGCTAGAAAAGCTAAAAAGGACTAAAAATTGATAAATCTCCTGGCCCTAATGGGCTACATCCTAGAGTTCTGAGGGAGGTGGCTGAGGAAATAGTGGAGGCGTTGATTGTGATCTTTCAAAAGTCTCTGAAGTCAGGGAATGTGCCAGATGATTGGAAAATCGCTGTTATAACCCCATTGTTCAAGAAAAGATCAAGACGAAAGATGGAAAATTACAGGCCGATTAGTCGAACCTCGGTTGTTGGTAAAATTCTAGAATCCATCGTTAAGGATGAATTTCTAAATCTTTGGAAGTGCAGGGTTGGATTAGAACAAATCAGCATGGATTTAGTAAGGGGAAGTTGTGCCTGACAAACCTGTTGGAATTCTCTGAAGAGGTAACATTGAGGTTAGACCAGGGAAATGTAGTGATCTAGACTTCCAAAAGGCCTTTGATAAGGAGCCTCATGGGAGGCTGCTGAGTAAGGTGAGGGCCCATGGTGTTCGAGGTGAGCTACTGGCATGGATTGAGGATTGTCTGTCTGACAGAAGGCAGAGAGTCGGGATAAAACGTCCTTTATCGAATGACAGCCGGTGCAGGGTTCAGTGTTGGGGCCACATCTGTTCACTTCATATATTAATGATCTGGCTGAAGGGACTGGGGCATTCTGGTGAAGTTCATCGATGATACAAAGTTAGGTGGACAGGCAGGCAATACTGAGGAGGTGGAGAGGCTACAGAGAGATTTAGACAGTTTAGGAGAGTGGTCCAGGAAATGGTTGTTGAAATTCAATGTGAGCAAGTGCAAGGTCTTGCACTTTGGAAAAAAAGAACACAGGCATGGACTATTTTCTAAACGGTGTGAAAAATCATAAAGCCAAAGTACAAAGGGATCTGGGAGTGCTAGTCCAGGATTCTCTAAAGGTTAACTTGCAGGTTGAGTCCATGACTAAGAAAGCAAATGTAATGTTGTCATTCATCTCAAGAGGGTTGGAATATAAAAGCAGCGATGTGCTTCTGAGACTTTAAGAAGCTCTACTTAGACGCCATTTGGAATACGGTGTCCAGTTTTGGGCCCACACCTCAGGAAGGACATGCTAGCACTGGAGTTTGTCCAGCTGAGATTCATATGGATGATCCCTGGAATGGCAGGCCTAACATACGATGAGCGGCTGGGAATCCTGGAATTGTATTCGCTAGAGTTAAGAAAGTTGAGGAGAGATGTCCATGAGGCGGGGAGACTAGGACCCACGGGCACAGCCTTAGAATGGGAGGAGGTCAATTTAGAATGGAAATGAGGAGATATTTCTTCAACCAGAGTGCAGTGGAGACAGGGACTTTGAATGTCTTCAAGGCAGAGATTAATAAGTTCTTGATCTCGCAAGAAATTAAGGGCTACGAGGAGAGTGCAGGTAAGTGGAGTTGGAATGCCCATCAGCCATGAATAAATGCTGGAGTGGACTTGATGGGATGAATGGCCTTACCTCCACTCCTATGTCTTATGGTCTTAAAGACGTCATTGTAGGAGCAACTTTTTTTACTTTTAACTTCTAAACAAAATATAAAGTGCACAGAATATGGATTCAACTACAAGGTCTTGTTGTCAATCCCACACCACACCTGAGTAAGTGCCACTTACCGCTCATTGAGAGCATCATTCTGTTTAGAAATAGGATTGTAGGGGGTTTCAAACGTATTTAATTTTACTGTTAAAAAGGAAGGAACAATAGTTTACAACGCTCAAATTCTGTTCTTTGTTCAAAATGTGATGCAGCCAGTACATGGTGTGTCTGCCCTTGTTTATCTCGCAGTATGCACAATATTGTACAAGTAGGCCTTTTTCCCCATTTCATGGTAACTGTCAGAAAAACAGTAAATGTCAAGGATAGAGAAATGTTTTGTTCTGGGGTGATGTACAAACAGATGGACCCAATCACACGTGGTTCAATAACTTTACCCATTGCGAATTGATAACCTGTGCGAATAAACCCAGGACTCAAATACAACTTCGAACTGGTCAAATAGTTAATAACAAACATCTTTAACGTATTATCTCCCAGAATGGATGCCTAAACGTAAGACCACAAGATATCGGTTATTTTCATCTGCCTTTACCAATTTTCCTAACACTTCCCACATGGTCAGTTCTGTTACTATTTCAACATTGGAGCACATGCCATGCAGAAAGTAATGTACACCAGAGAATGCAATGCATCTTTGGTGTAGGACTAACTAACTAACTAACTGGGACTAATGAGTGTCATGCAGGATGAATGACATTGGATAGAAGTGGCAGAAACCAAACATACTTGAAGAAACCATGATTTTTCCTCAAAAAGGTCAAAATGCTTCATCTTTCACATATCATTGTTTTGGTTTAAAAACAATTTCCAGGAAGGTTGGCTGACAGTAAAAACCATCGGTGTTGTTCACCATAAACTACATTCTGGAATAGAAGTTAAAGGAGGGACGGTTTTGAAAGAGAGAGAGAGAGAGAGAGAGTTGAGACATGAACTGTACAGAGGCTAACCAGGGACAAAGCATGAGCACTAGGAGCAGATGGTGGTATTGGCAATTTCACTTGACTAGCAATCCAGAGACCCAGGCTTATGATTTGGTGACAATGGTTCAAACCCCAAATCAAAAGTTGGTGAAATTTAAACTCATTTAATAAATTGAGTTTATTAATTGGTTGAAGTCGTACCGAGCACATAAGATGATGATTGTGGTTGTTGGAGGTCAGTCATCTCAGCTCCAGGACACCTCTGCAGGAGTTCCTCACGGTAGTGTCCTAGGACCAACCATCTTCAGCTGCTTCATCAATGACCTTCTCTCCATCATAAAGGTCAGAAGTGGGGACGTTCGCTAATGACTGCGCAATGATCAGCACCATCTGTGACTCCTCAGGTACTGAAGCAGTCCATGTTCAAATGTAACAAGGTCAGGACAATATCCAGGCTTGGACTGACAAGTGGCAAGTAACATTCGTGCCACACAAATGATGGCAATGACCATCTCCAATCAGAGATGATCTAACCACCACCACTTGACATTCAATGGTGTTAGCATCGCTGAATTCCTCACTATCATCATCCTGGGAGTTACCATGGACTAGAAACTCAACTGGACTTTCCAGATAAACACTACACGAGCAGGTCAGAGGCGAGGAATACTATGCTGAGTAACTCATCTCCTGACTTCCCAAAGCCTGAGAATTATCTGCAAGGCATAAGTCAGGAATGGAATAAAATACTCCCAACCTATCTGGATGGCTGCAGCTCCAACAACACTCAAGAAGCTTGACACCGTCCAGGACAAAGCAGACCACTTGAATAGTGCTGCATCCCCTCCCTCTACCACCGATGCTCAGTAGCAGTAGTGTGTACTATCTACAAGATGCACTGCAGAAATTCACCAAAAGATCTTAAGACAGTACCCTCCAAACCCACAACTGTTTCCATCTAGAAGGGTAAGGGTAGTAGATACACGGGAACACCACCACTTTCAAGTTTCCCTCCAAGCCTCTCAGCATCCTGACTTGAAAATGTATCACTGTTCGTGCACTTTCACTGGGTCAACATCCTGGAACTCCCTCCTGAACAGCATTGTGGGTCAACCCGAAGCAGGTGGACTGCAGTGATTCAAGAAGGCAGCTCACCACCACCTTCAAGGGCAACTAGGGACCGGCAATAAATGCTGGCCAGCTAGCGACACCCACATCCCACAAAATGAAGAAAGAAAAAGTAGTTAAGAAATATATTACTAGTCTCAGTAATAGTAGCTGTGAAACGATACAATTGCCATAAAAAGCCATGTCCTTGTGCGAAGGAACCCTGCCTTCCTTACCTGGTATGGCTTAGATAGGACGACTGAGTCACAGTTATAATGATTGATTCTTAATTGCCCTGTGAATTGGCCGGGCAAGCCACTCAGTTCAAGGGCAGTTAGGGATGGACAACAAACACTGGGTTTGTCAAACACAGCTACAGCCCTTTAAAAAGCTTGACATAAAAACCTAACAAGAAAAGAATATGCAGAAATAAAAATATGGACTGTAGGAATAGAAGATGAGAGATAAAGCACACTGGACTGGAGGACGACTAAGTCACCTTGGATTCTTCCCTGCAGAAAACAGGAGATACAAGCTGTTTTGATCAGTGATCCTGAGGTTTCTGATTGATGAAGAATCCGAACAGAATAGTGGGAACTTGCGGAGGGTCTCTGAAGCCAGGGACATCAGTATAAGGCAGGAACTAACAAATCCAAATGGGACTTCAGGAGACATTTATACACCCAGAAAGTGCAGAATGCAAAACTCACTGTGGTAAGGAATGGTTAAAATGTATGATCTAGGAGCTTTAGGAGGGAAACTAAATAAGCACACGAGACAGAAAAGCATCAAAGGATTTGTTGGATGAAAGACCCACGGGAGGAAGTTCATACAGAACATTTGTGATAGAATGGGTCTTTTGGGTGGAGTGGCTGTACATACTTAAACTTTGTAAGTTCGGGGGATTGTAAAATGGACTAACATTCCAGGAAGTGTTCTCAAATGCTGTAACCCACTCATGGTCCATTAACTAGACAGTTTTGACATGAAATATAAAAGAATTTACTCAAAAGGTGGTACAAATTTAACTTTCCCCAAATGTAAAAGGAGTAAAATGGGATGTAATAAAAATGAAATTCCTGTTGTAAAATTTAAGCTTCTTCTCACCTGGCTTATCCAAAGATATTTTGATGTGTGTTTGGCTTTACAGGAGTAGGAGCAGGACATTCAGCCCCTCAGGCCTGCTGGACTGTTCTCGATCATGGCTGTTCATCGACCATATCTCCAATTTCCCATATTGTCTGAGCATTCAAGCACATGGCAGCTCATCCTAAAACCTTTTCTTTGATTTCTTCCACTCAGGGTAACTCCTCAAGCTACAAGATGAAACACTTTCCTCAGGTCAAACTATCTAGCTTTGTAGCTGGTGACAGCACTAAGCTGTGAACAACTTCAACGACTGAGTTGTTGGAGTGAGTTACCAGCGTCACAAACACATCTCTCACAAAAGGATAATTTAACCCCCTTCACTCTATCACTTTATGCTCACAAACCTGTCGTGAGTGCACATACTGGGATTCTGTTGGTACCCTTTAAAAAATCCACTCATCAGGCCAGTTCCGCCAGAGTTAAACTGTTTTTATAGAGGAGTTCAGCTGTCAGCAAATATTGTGTTTCCGGCCATCAACCAAATGCAAAATAGTCCAGTCTTCATCCTCCCATTGGCAACAAAAAAACACAAATACTTTCCTTCTGGTATGAATTCTGTCGACCCCTCTTCTGGGTAAACACATGCAGACAAATTTATTTGCTTGCAGCTCCAAGCAGTCCTTACACATTTGTGAGGGAGGTAAATGAGAGAAGGAATAACAAGAGAATGAAAAGGAAGGAGTAAAGGTCTCTCGTTGGGCCTCACGCCCTGAAATAACTCAGCAAACGTAACTATATTCTTCAATTGCAGATAGGAGTCACGTTAAAATTGTTGGGCCAAGAGGGGTTGAGTTCACCACTGAATCTCTGACCCTCAATGACCTCAGCACAATTTTTAAAAATCTAAAATGAGACTGTACGTTGTTGAATAATTTCACAAGCTGGTCACAACGGTGTTGCATTATAGCACGGCGTTAACATTGTCAACTTCTGGTTCAACCTATTATTAGAGGTTCCACCACCATGTGACCTCCTACCACAGACTGCCATACAACCATTTCTTTCATTAAAAATATAGAACAGGAGCACAAGGGGCCTGTTTGACTTGTGAAGCCTGCTCCGCCATCCAGTGTGTTCATGGCTGAACATTCAACCCAATACCCTGTTCCTGCTTTCACCCTGTACCCTTTAATCCCTTTAGCCCAAAAATGATTACGTATCCCACTTGCAAACATTCAATATTTTGGCCTCAGCTGCCTTTTGTGGCAGAGAATTCCACACACTCATCACTCTCTGTGGGAAGACATTTCTCATCTCAGTCCTAAATGTCCTACCCCGTATCTCCAATGTCTTTCTAACTAGCAAAATAAACACAAAAGGAAGTGGCCATAAAAACAATCAATTTTTCTTTCAATGTTGCAATTTTATTTCCTGGCTCCCAGCAGTAATCCAGAGATGGAACTTTAATTCACGGAGACTCCAAGACAGCCTGAAGGATTAACAACCCTACGCAGAGCTGAAGGTGAAGTTTGGGCAGCAGCAATTAAATCCAGATTTTGATTAATTTGCGTGCAGCATAGCCACAATACCATCTCCCAACATGTGCTGCTGCTGTTATTAGACTCAAAACAGCAGCATGATTGTGGTCGCAATCAGCAAAGTTAGAAGATAAATTATTTGCAATTAACTTCTGGTGGAGTGCTGGCATACAAAACTGGCTGACCTCAAAAGCAAGGGACACAGCAGGTCTTCAGATCCCTCAGTGAGTCCACTACCTGCTGATGTCCCATCAGTATCTGCAGTCAGTGCCATACGGGCAGCACTGTTACAACGCGATGAACCGCATTTCAAAACATTTGTCTCCTTTAAAGTGCAAAGCAGCCCTGTCATAACTGGAACATCTCGCTCAATTCAAACACACGCCCGGATTACATTTTACAAGTATGCATGCAAGATCCCACAACAGGATTTGGGGGCAGGGAGAGGGCTGCAGTTCTAACCCTTTGCTGTATCCTCGCCTGCATCATCCCATCATTGGAACAAAACCAAAAGGGCAGAACAGCTAACGAAAATGGTTTTGGTTGGATACAGACTCGAAGGCCTCTGTGTGCCTCAGGTGCTGAAGTAGATTCCTGGCCTCTGATATCTTTGGCAGCTATTTTCCATGCCGAGCAAGATATAATAAAGATCCACTCAGTGGGAACTGGAGGCATTGCCTGGCAGATGATTTGGACAAAAGGCCATGTAGTTTCTGTAATAAAATACGTTTGTTGCTTTACTGGGTTACCCTAATATATGCGCAACACTTTCCCAATTGATTACCCTCATTCAGCGAAAATACAACAGTGCTGTTAAACAGGAAACTAACTTGAAATCAAAGCACTTATGGCAACACTGCCTCGTGGTTCATTTACAATCCCTTTGGTTTCAGAAGCAATGTGAAACCTTAAGAATTTTGACTTGCCTGATGAAGTCAAACATAATTTGCCTCCAACAGGATTAAAGCTTCATTATCAAGTGACGTTTCAGCTTAAAAATAAAATCATTAGGCTCCAATCCCAAGAATCTCTGGGGAGTTCCATGTGGCCCAATGTATTGCCAGCAGCTGTCCCTCGACTTGGGGGTGATCTGCCACAAGCTGACCCTCTGTGTCAGTCCAACCTAAACGACCAAATCGCAAATTGAATTCTTGCTCGTTCACATGGCCCCTTGACATGTAATATAAGCAACCGTTCAGCTTTGGTAGAAAATGCTGCTTGTGCTCAGAGAGAGAACAATACTCTTGGACCCATAGAGTTGTATATATATATATAGTGCAAATGTATGTGGGAAAGAAAGACAAAGTATCTTTAGATGTTGAAACAGCTGAATAATACTAGCAGCAGATCATCTTCTGGTCCACCAGAATGCATTCTGACACCATTGGTATACGCAAGCCACAGTTCATTCATGTCCTCAGAGGAAAGAAATCTGCCATCGTTACCTGATCTGGCCTACCTGTGAATCCAGATTCACAGCGAGATGGTTAACTGTGCCTTCAGAAGTAGCCTAGCAAGCCACTCAGTTTATATCAAACTGCTGCAAAGTCTGAGGCTGCAAACTGCCTCAGATTGACAATGACACTGGCAAACCCAGCCCTGCAAAGTCCTTTCAAACATGGGGGCTTGGGTCAAAATTGGTAGAGCTGAAGAGTATCCAAGCTATAATATGACATAACCTGCAAGTATAAGTCCATGAGTGAGCGAACACCCTGGTCAAATCAATGCGATCCCTGGCTAAGACCTGTCCAACTAGGATCACTAGTGGTAGTGGCACAGGGCATATAGTCAGGAGGGATTTGCCATGGGAGTCCTGGATATTGATTCCAGATTCCCTAGTATGTTACAGCCAAGAAACCCCCTGATGGTTACTATCTTAAAATACCCTCTACTGGCTAAAAGATCAGTACTCCACCATATTGAGCACTGCTTCGAAGAATCCATGGAGAGTGGCAAGGGCACTGGATGTGGCACTTCAACATCCATCAGTAAGAATGGCTTCACTGCTGACCAAGCTGGCAGATTCCTCAAGGACATGGCTACCAGACTGGACCTATAGCAGGTAGAGAAGAAACCAACATGACAATTGGCCTCATCCTCACCAATCTCTGTTGCAGATGTGTCTATCAATGACAGTATCGGTAGGGGTGGCCACCTCACTGTCTGTGGCGAGGAAGTCCTGTCTTCACATTGAGAATATCATCCATTGTGTTATACTGCACTACTACTGCGTTAAGTGCAATAGCCTTTGAACAAATCTAGCATCTCAAGACTGGGCATCAATAGGACACTGCACTGTCAGCAGCAGCAGATTTCTTTTCAACCACAACCTGGAATCTCAAAGCCTGGCATATGCCTCACTCCATTATTACCATCAAGACAGAGGCCAACTCTGGTTCAACAAGGAGGGCATCAAGGAACAGCACCAGGCATACTTGGAGTCAACCTGGTGAAGCTATAAAACAGGACCATTCACACGCCAAGCAGTGGAAGCTGCAGTACCCAGTACCACGCATCTCAAGGGGTAATGGTGGTAAACACCACAAGGTACCAGGAGTTGTCATTTATGAAAATATAACAGGCATCACATGCAGCATCATAAACATCCACTCATTTCACCACCAAAGCACAGTCACAGCAGTGTGTACTGCCTACAAAATGCATAGCAGCCATTCACCCAGGCTGTTTTGATAGCACTTTATTAAATCCATGATCTCAACCTACAAGGGAAGCAAATGCATTGTCCATTCTGATCTATAACTGGCTGATATATTAATGTCATTCTGTTTGTATCAGAGTCATTTGTCCTCTCTATCTTTATATGATAACCTGATTGCTGTAGAACATGCAAAATATATCTTTTATTGACCGTGACGGGCATATTTAAACTTGGTTTTCTTAATGGCTATGTCTGAATTTTAAGTACGGACTAATTTCTTATCCTCCAGGTATCAAAGGCAACATATAACATGTGTGTTGGGCAACTTTCCAAAGTTTTCTGAAGATTTAAGGCATGGACAAGGACCATTGTCACAGTAATGACGGTTTTAAATTTCCAATAAGGAATGGATTTGCTGTTGAAGAAGAGTATCATAATGATAAAAACTTTACGTTAAAGTTTAATCTAATGTCATGAAGTTTTGCTCTCCTGCTGGTGGACTAATGCAAGACTATTCCAATTGAAAACAGGGATGAGGAGGAATTACTTTTGTCAAAGGGTTGTGAATCTGTGGCATCCAAAGGATTCCAGGACATTTAACAAAGTTAGACAGGAGGTAGACAGGTTTTTAATCACTAACGGGTTAAAAGGGTTCTGGGGAATGGGCAGGAAAGTGGAGTTGAGGTTGACATGAAGTCAGCCATCATCATATTAAATGGTGGAGCAGGCTTGAGGGACTGAATGGCTTACTCCTGTACCTAGCTTTGTTCTTAAAGGAACACCGCCACCAGAAATTTCCACTCTCAGCCACACAATATTAGTCTTGGAACTATATCACTGTTCCTTCACTGTCACCGAGTCGAAATCCTAGAGTTTTTTTTCTAACAGTAATGTTGATGTACCAATATGGACAGCATTGGTTCACTTCCATCTTCTCAAGGGCTACTAGGGACAGACAATCAACGTTGACCCAATCATTGATGCCAACATCCCACAAATGAATATTTTTTTTAAAGGATCAGGTTATTCATCCCCTTCAGCTTTTCCTAATTCAATTATAGCATTGCCAACAAGGTTAAAAGCTTTGAATTCAGTTTCAAAAGATTGAATCCAGCTTTTCTCTTCCCACTTCCTCTTTTAAAAGGCAAATCTCGATAAAAGATGATCAACAGTAAGGCATTTAACAGAGGTATAATGACAAAAAGGAGCAATTAGGAGGGCTGATGCAAAGGCTAAGCAAAGGTATGGATTTTAAGGAGTTTTTTTTGAAGGGGAAGTCAAGAAGAGGGCAGAGTTAATTGCACATTTATATCTGCTGGCAGATAAACACATGGATGTCAATGGAAGAAAAAATGGGGGGAGGAGAACAGCAAAGAGCCAAGACGCAGAAGCAGAACTCCAGATGAAATTGCAGAGATAGCAACAGGCTCTATTTAGGCTTAAACATAAAGATAAGGATGTTACATTTGAGGTAGAAGAAGAGGAGACAAAGTACATCAGTGAGAACAATGAGAATTGGTGAAGAATAACACTCGTGCCTCAGGATATGTACGGAAGAGTTTTGGATAAGCTCAAGTTTACAGAGCATGAAGAACAGGAGGCCAGCCAAGAAAGCACCTCACTGATTACACCAGAGCTAGCAAAGACTGAGGGTTTCACCAGCAGGTGGTTTCAAGTAGAAGTGGCAGCACGCAATGTAAAAATCTTTCCACACTGAAAAGGACAGTGCATTTGTACCGCAGTCTTTTGTTTAAGACTTCATTTGCAATTGGAAGGTGCTGTTATTGGACATAATGACCACATTTCAGGAACCACATATGCAGATGTGCGCTCTATACCTTGAAAAATACTGAAGAAAACCAGTCTTTTCTACTCTTTACAGAAACTTCCCTTGTAACAGAGAATGCTCTTGGTGACCTCAAGCTATCTCCAAAGTGTAATCAACCTCTAAGAGTGAGTTCAATCTATTTCAACAATTAGTTTGCAGCAGACTCTTAAAGTGTTTACCTTGCACATAGATGCACCTTGGCACAGGATAAAGTTTTATACACTAAATTATTTTTATCATTATAAGATAGTGTATTCTTTGATTTAGCTACACACTATGTCATAGGAAACCCTGTGATAGGAACACAAATTTCAATAAATGGACAATTACAATTTCATGATATGGATGAAGCCACTAAAGGAGTTCTCCAAGATTTTTATTGTCAGTGCAGTCCTAATTGTCTGTACATACTCTTGAACCAAAGTAGCACATTTGAACAGTTTTATGCTTGGATTTGAAATGGAGCCACATTTAACCCCCCCAAACATGGCAATCTGAATTGGAATTCATTTGCACCTGCAAACAACTCACAACAACCTAACAGAAAAATCTGTTCAAGCACAGAATTTGAAATATAAAATCCCCGCAGTGTTGAAGCAGGCATCCAGCCAAGGGAGTCCATACCAACTCTCCAAAGAGCATCCCATCCAGACCTATTCCCCTACCTATCTCTCTAACCCTAGATTTCCCATGGCTAGTCCACCAGACCATCACATCCCTGGACATAGTGGGGCAATTTAGCACGGCCAATCCACCAAACCTGCACATCCCTGGGCATTATGGGTAATTAAGCATGGCCAATCCACCAAACCTGCACATCCCTGGGTATCATGGGTAAATTAGCATGGCTAATCCACTAAACTAATACATCTTTGGACAGTTCAAACAAATTTTAGAAGTAGATCAGCCCACAGCACATCATAAGATTGTTGACAAACAAAATTCAACACCCTGTCACTAAAGGAGATAATACAATAAGTGACTAATCATATATTTTCAATCAGTGTGCTTAGACATGTTTTGACACTTCCAAGTCAAGTGGGACTTGAACCTAAATCTTCTAATTCAGAGACTGGGGCACTACCACTGCACCACAAGACGAAAAGCTTCACTTGCCTTAAAAACAAATGTTCCAGGGAAGGGAATTCCAAGCCTTGGGCCGATGCCAGCTAACTGCCAGACATTTTAAAAATTCATTCAAGGGATGTGGGCATCACTGGCTGGATCAACATCTATGTGTGCACATCGCCATCGTCTTACCAGACCACAGGGGCTGCTTTCTTATTGGAGAGAAGCAATTGGTGGTGATTTAACCTAAGGGCCACCAGACCTCAGGTGAGGGAAGAGGTTGAGAAGGAGAGTCCTTCATGGTAATCCCCAGTGATGGGAATTGAACCCACGCTGTTGACATGAGACTGTCCTACGGGGGCAACCACATCGCTACGGGTCTGAAGTTATACGTTGGCCTGACCACAAAGATGGCGGCTTCCTGCAAGTGGTGGCAAGACCAAAAATGCAGATGTGCTTATTGCTACAGTTGTAGGGGTGTAGAACCCTGGGAAGGTTTACTGGGTGGCATGAGGCAGGCTACAAGGCTTGGGAAAGGCTAGCGTATGGAGGCATCTCACAATTCAAGGGTGCCTCCACATTGGAAGTTAAAGATGATCAGTAAGTACGGGGAAGCTGGGTGGGAGAATTCTGGGTGAGCTCAAGTTTATAGCGGGGGTGGATGGTACAAGGTCAGCCGAGAGGCCATTAGAATAGTCCAGTCTAGACAGACTTACAAAAAAAGTCTGCTGTGTGGGTTTTCAGAATGAACAACTGAATATTTCTGGCTCAATTATTCCTTAATTAGGCCTGGAGTTCACAAAATCCCAGGCAAAATTTCCAGATCACACCATTGCCTCTGAGTGTAGTTCTACGATAATGTCATTGGGATGTGTGCCAATTTTAACCTAATGTGGGAATTGCAACTTAATTGTTTCTTGAACCAGTGCCTGCTGCTGTTCATCAGCTTACCAGCTGTGCACTGGTTAACAAAACCATTCACATTACTGTGGCCCAAATGTTGCCACATGATATAAGTTGAAAGGTAATAAAACCATTACCATGTTGAAGTGTGGCAGTCTGTCCTGTACAGTGTAATGGATGGTGCTAGCTGCTTGATCAGGATTGTATGGCATTCAGCTTTGTAGTTACCTCAGTAAATACTGTTTTATAAAATACTTCCATTCCCTGTGTTTTCAGATAATGATCCAATAGAAATGTCATAAATATGAAGACAATTTTACTGCAATTTGGCTCAAGTCATAATTTAAGTCCTATTATAGAACTGCACCTGCAGCATCATCAACACAGGATTCATGAAGGCAGGAACCTTCTCACTTGTACCACTTATTCATCTCAGCATAAAGCCAGTGAGGTTCAAAGAATGTACCTGGGGAAGGCCGGATGCTCTTTTATATAAAGGAGCAGGTGTCCCAGGGGATAAATTGTAGTTTTGCATGAATGCACTCAAGAGTACAAGGCACACTCCTCTTTGCATCGATGGTGCTTGAGGTAGAGATTGTGGAGTGCGTCAGGCTCCTGGGAGCGGTGATCAGCAACAATTTGCCCTGGTTCACCCATGTCATCACAATGCCTCCAACTCCTCAGGAGGCTAAGGAAATTCAGCATGTTCACAAAGGTGCTTAGCCAGTTTTATGGATGCACCACAGAAAATATTCTATCTGGATGCATCACAGTGTGGTATTGCATCTGCTCTTCTCAAGATCACAGGAAACTATAGGGAGTCATGAACACAGCCCAGACCATGACACAAACCAGCCTTCCATCCATTGGCTCCATCTATACCTCCTGCTGTCTTGAGACAGCAACCAACATCATCAAAGAGCCCGATACCCTGATTACACTCTCTACCACCCTGCTCCATTAGGTGGAAGATATAAAAGTTTGAATACATGTAAAAACAGATTCAAGAGCAGATTTTTTCCACTGTTATCATGCCTTTGAAATGACCTCTCAAACAGGAAATGACCTCTCTCTGCAGCTGTAACACTATTCTGCACTCTGTTCTGCTACCCTGATGCAATTGTATGATATGATCTATCTTTACAGCATGCAAAACAACATTTTTCACTGTATCTCTGGACATTTGACAGCAATAAATAGAATCAAATGTATTGCTACCTGATCATCCTTAAGAGTTCAGGCTTGTTACCTCTTCCACTGAAGGTGGTCAGAGCTAATATTCTCAACCAGCTTCCTTGTCAGTTTGTCCATAAACTATACACCTCAAAAGTTGACTTATGAAATAGGTTCAACAGAGAGAGTACACCCCAAGAAATAACTGCTTAAGTTTTGGTGATGACGTAATGGAAGATTTTTTTTTCTTCAAAAAAAAAAGGATCTGTTGACATTGAGAGACTGGGTGCATTGACTTTGCTTTAAAAATAATTTTATAGATTGTTCTAGAATGTTGCAGGCTTTCTCAGCTGATGTGGTGCAACTCATCAGAGTTGAGAAAATGTGAACAGAGTTTTCAGAGCAGGCTTTTGGATGTGGAATGGTTTTAAACCACCTCAGGTGAGATATTAACTCAGAATAAAAATATTGCTTTTTTCAACTGTGTAGTTATAGAGCATCATTCAGACAGGGAAAATGCTTACAGAGGTGCTGTGTAATTGTAATAACATTAACACAACATGAGTTATATGTTTTAAGAGCCCTTTTTATTCCTTTACAATGGGTTTGATTGCTTACATCAAGGTTTCTAAACATCTACATAAAACATTATACATTAAAAAGGAAAATATTCCATTATAAAAGGTTGTCAGGCGAAATTAGTAATTCCCTGCATCTGGCAGGGAGAAAACAAGTTGAGTATATTTTGAATCTTCAACCTTGGAGATTAAAGTAAATTATCAGTCAGAGAAGTAGAGAATATCTGTGAAATTACCTCCTCTTCAAAGCACCTCCTACATCATCCTGGGTTTTACACTGCCTTAAGCACCTCCTTTAGGAGTGGTCCTCACTCACGTATGAGCTTTGACAGGATGTCAGCACATTATGTGGTCCCTACAGTCAAACCATGAACTCCAAACCTGTCCTATCCTAACCTTTGCTTCTATTCAGACCTGCTGAATGATGATTAGATGAAGGAATCCAAGTCAGTCCCAGTTTCTCTGATCCCTGGGTTAATAAGACAAATGTAGCTAAGATCAGCCAAAGCCATAGAGAAGGACGGCATGCTGGATGTTTGCAGTCCATATTGCACTTTCAGGAAGTTACCCAGCAGCTGCTCTTATCAAAAGGACTATTATCCTGACCTTGCTTGAACTGATTCCTGGCATATCCTGAAGTTGTTGGTGATTAAATTTTACAATTTAACAGCTTACGAACGCTCCCCTCTAAAGGAAAATTGCTTCAAATGAGTTGTTGAGATGTGCGGAGATGGGGTGGGTGGGGGAGGGGAGCAGTAACAAAAGGAAATGAAGATACTGGTCATACTGTTGCTCCATGAGTGAACAAAAGAAGTCAGACCAGTGTGTGAATCACAGGTTTTACTGATTTCTCTTCCTTTTGCTCAAGTCCTTTAGTCCAGCAACTTAGATTTGTTGGTTACAAAATTGTGTTGTTCATTTCTGTATTTACAAATGACCAATTTACTTGTTGCCACCTGACCTCTAAATGGCTATGAACTTCATTAATAACAAGTCCCCAACAAGGGAAGCAAGTGCAGTGCTTAGCTGTGAGTAAAAATACATGAGCATCATATAAACAAAGGGAAGGCCATAAAACTTTGAAGGGAAATGCAGTTTTAATGTTTAGTAGAGAAAACTTCACTTTAGTTTGGTGCTCTAGCTTTCCCTTCAGCTTCCAGACCAATATGTGGCACATTCTGTGAATCAACAATCTTGCAATTAACACGATATGTAATTTGGAATAGTGGTTTATAAATGATTGAAATGTCACTTTCAGTTGCATTTGGCTCTCCTGCACTGTTGATGCCTTTGTCTCTGTGCATTCAGAAAGCTCCATTCACAGTGTTCCACTATTCTTTCTCCCACATATGAACTTTCAGTGCTCTACCTCCCATTGGTGAGCATTACGCAACTTACATTATATGCAGTTAACAATAATTTTCTCTCTAATGCGAATTGCTCACAAGCATTATTCCACACCGACTGTGAAAGTAAACATTTAAGCGGGGAGAGTTGTTAAAATATTCTGTGAAGTAATACATAAAAAAGTAGACATCTGTTGAGGTTATCGAAGCATCTCATTTTTAGCTTTTTTAGTTAGATCATTAAAATGGAAGCTTGTTAATATAGAGTATTACTGCTCCAAGGAATAATTACTGGTAATTTGTGGGACATGGTAAAGATTTTCAGAGGCACTCATTTAGTGAGGCCTCAATTAACCTCACAAAGAACTCTTTCTTTCAGTGAGGAGGCAGGCAGAGACATCAGCAATTTTTAAACCGAATATCTTTTGTTTTTAAACTAGAACCAAAAGTTTATTGGGTTAACTGTAAGGGCAGTATGACCCTCTTGAGAGACCTCTTGCAATGATATCAGCAGAAAATTAGTACAGTAGATGCCAAACAGGATTGGGACTGGGAGGTGTCATGGAAAATAAATTTGAAGATTAGAGGGAACATTCCACTAACATAGTCAGTAACATACCAAAGCAAAACATGTCACCAGATCTTACCCTAAACAAACATTATTTTACCGACACTGTAACAAACAACCACCTCATGATGAAGGTACAGGGCTTTTTTAATGCAAAGTGGAAGTATATTTGCTCCAGAGTTTGTTGAATTTATAAAACTGTTCCTAACTGGAATTGCTAAACCTTGCTGCAGAACTTTCCTACTTGCTGACCAAATTCCAAAGACTCTCCATCGAGGCTTTTAATGCCAGAGACGATAATGACGAAAGATGAAAATTAGTCACAGCAGACTAAAGGGGAAGTGAAGCACATGAATATTGACATACGCCATGCTAAATGCCATGTAATACATAATGACTGGATCATTTGAGTGATTAAAGCAACTGATTTACTGCTAGGACGACTTTTTAAAGTCTATATTACTGTTTAGTAATGCTCAGTTGACAGATCTAAGCTATTCCTGAGGAAGGGCTTTTGCCTGAAACGTCGATTCTCCTGCTCCTCAGATGCTGCCTGACCTGCTGTGCTTTTCCAGCATCTGTAGTGCTCACTTTCACCCAGATCTAAGCTATACCTCCAGCTAACCCTCAAACTAAACTCAACATTGATAAAGCTCTTTGCTAACATTTTCCCCTAAGTTTAGCTTCATACCTGCCTGGAGGTGTAGGATAGGACTACAATGTTCAAGTATGCAAAAGTATCCACATCGACTTGAATCCGAGATTAACCTATCACTTTACTTAGTATGTCTTCAAGTTAGCTTCATTCTTACTTAAAATGGATAACTATCCATTCCAAAAATCATCAGATGGGTTTGGTGTGATATTATTATTATTGATTCTTCAGTGAGGGAACAATCCCACATCAGTACAGGGAATTTGTTAGTGCCTTATCAATCTTGTCTGTTATTGCCAGATGTATGTGTGTGGAGTGGGGGAAGCAATAGCATCAATAGTTCTACAAATTTCAGTTAAATAAAAGTTGCAATAAACCTTTAAGGATCTCAGGGCTATAATCTACTGGGGACTGAATGATGACTGCATGTTGCACAAACTCGAGTCTCCTGATTTATTTAGTTTATGATGCTGCCTGAATCTTCTCAAGAAAGGTCAAGCCTTGTAAATCACTCTGGCCTACCATGATTTTCATGACAGCCTCTGGCACCTTGCTCACCTTAAAAGGACAGAGTTAATAAGCAGGTTTCAAGCACAGTCCTGGACTGGAGACTGTGCCAAGATGAACAACTGTGAACAAATGATATAAACTGAAAGGCTAATGCAGAGAATCCCAAAGTAAGATGTCATCTTAAATTCACCCTGAATACCTTCAGATAGGACAAGCATGCTCCAAGGACACAAAGCACTACATTATTTGTGAAATATCCTTTGCTTCAGATCGACAAATTTGACCTAACCTCCAGTTCAAGTTCACAAATGTACTGACTTATCAGGTCCTATATTTTGAATGCAACTGTTTCCCAGCAGGTGACTTAAAAAAGAACAATCCTCTCAATCCACAGAACTCAATAGATTTTTTTTCCAGCTACTGTTCTACAGGGAGGTCCTAGCATCAAGAGAGAGGACAATTTAGCGATTACTGGCTGACCTGGGGCATGACTAACAACAGTAATCTTCTTAGTAATTGGCTGCAGCACATTGCACGACTGTAGACAATGTAGTCAAAATTTTCCTGGGCTTGTGTTAAAGGAGTAACAAAATACTCCAGATTACTTGAAAGCCATCTAGTAACCTCAGTGCTTTCCAAAACAGGCAACCCACATAATTATAGAGTCACCCAATAGCAGCGCCTTTAATCTATCCTCTTCCCATTGCCATAAGTAGGCTGTAAAATTTGAAATTCTATTTTTGCTCTGACCTCATTTCTCTCATGCGATTTAATAAATAAGACATCTAAAATCCAAGAGCTTCAATAACAATTTGTATTTGTATAGCACCTTTAAACACTATACAGAGTTTATTTAAGCTGTCAGGGCTGTACTTCAGCTGATGCAAGTGGCAAGCCTGGGAATCAAAGCTGTCATCGAGCGAAGTTTTGTGACATGATGTCCATTAACCCGCTCATTTCTACAGTTTACAGCACGAAACAAATATTTTCTTGGTCCCACCCCACTAACGCACATTCATGGTTATGCCTCGTCAGTTTATGTCATCTCTCTGACCAGTTTCTGCTTCAACTGCTGAGAAAAGATTGCAGAGACACCCTATTCTCTTTGGTGCGTTTCAGAGTGCATTTCCACACTTTTGTGAAAACACAATTTAAACCACAAATCAAAGCAACATGAAAATCATTATATCCAAAGATGAGGCACATTTAAAACATACTGTCATGAAAGAAAAAATAATTACAGATATCTGCCTCTTTTATGTTTCACTCCTCTGCCAACCAAATGTCTGAGCGTCTGCTTTAACGTCTTGACTATCATTTGTATTTTCTTTATTCTGGTTCAATAAGAATGTCTGCCTATTGGAAGCTGCGTGATTGCACAAGTATGGCAGTGAGACATTGAGTTACAGAAATGTGAGGTGGTGTGTGGATTAAAGTATAATAATCAGACCCTCTAGTGGCTAAAGAATCCTGATGCATTAACACATACGCATAGTGTACAATTCTCATGCTGTGACCAAAATCCACACATTGGACTGGTAAATGGGAGAGCTGGAAGCACACTTGAAAAGGCAGTAACCTAATGGCCTACACTGACACCAGACAGGTTCAATTCTCACTTCTGGTGGAACTTCACTCCCATTAATAAACTGGGATATAAAAAGCTAGTCTCAGTGATGTAACCATGCAGCTATCAATGATTGTATTCACACATCTGCTTCACTCATGTCCTTTAGAAAATGAAATCTGCCATAGCTGGTCAAGCCTGTACACATGGCTCGAGATGTGCAATGTGGCTGACACTTAGAATGTCCACTGAAATGGTCTACCCAGCCACTTCATTGAGAATAATTAGGAATGGGCAACAAACACTGGCCTCATCTTCCACCTCGGAACACTACAACCCCAGGCATCAATGTGGACTTCACCGGTTTCCTCATTTCCCCTCCCCCCACCTTACCCAAGTTCCATCCTTACAGCTCAGCACCGTCCTCATGACCTGTCCTACCTGCCAATCTCCCTTCCCACCCATCCACTCCACCCTCCTCTCTGACCTATGACCTTCACCCCCACCCCCATTCACCTATTGTACTCTGTTACTTTCCCCCCCACCCCCCCTCATTTATCTCTCCACTCTGGAGACTCCCAGCCTCTATTCCTGATGAAGGGTTTTCACCCAAAATGTCGATTTTCCTGCTCCTTGGATGCTGCCTGACCTGCTGTGCTTTTCCAGCACCACTCAAATCCAGATTCGAGTTTCCAGCATCGGCAGTCCTCGTTTTTACCTAACAAACACTGGCCTTCCCAATGAAGCCCATGCTAAAGATTTTTTAAAAACGTATTTCAGTGTATTCTTTACTTTTGGAGAGATGTATAAATTCTCTACTGTAGTTTAATCTAAATCCAACAATGCTGTCCGCGTGTGTCTTGGCCAGATATTTACATTAAAAAATGCTAGGAGTACAGATGGCATTACCTTACGTGGTCCCAAGTCATAGAGTTATAGAGTCATAGAGATGTACAGCATGGAAACAGACCCTTCAGTCTAACTCGGTCATGCCGACCAGATATCCCAACCCAATCTAGTCCCACCTGTCAGCACTTAGCCCATATCCCTCCAAACCCTTCCTATTCATATACCCATCCAAATGCCTTTTAAATGTTGCAATTATACTAGCCTCCACCACTTCCTCTGGCAACTCATTCCACACACATACCACCCTCTGCGTGAAAAGGTTGTCTCTTAGGTCCCTTTTATATCTTTCCCCTCTCACCTTAAACCTGTGCCCTCTAGTTCTGGACTCCCCCATCCCAGGGAAAAGACTTCGTCTATTTATCCTATCCATGCCCCTCATGGTTTTATAAACTTCTATAAGGTCACCCCTCAGCCTCTGACGCACCAGAGAAAACAGCCTTAGCCTTTTCAACCTCTCCCTATAACTCAATTCCTCTAACCCTGGCAACATCCTTCCAAATCTCCTCCACACTGCTGCTTTTGCAAACTCAGTGAAGATTTAACACTGTTGTGAACACAGCAAAAATCAAAAATGCCATGATGTAGATGTCTGGTACAGGTAGATGATCTTTTATCCAAAATGCTCAGGACCAGCTGTTTTTCGGAATTCGGAATGTTTCGGGTTTCAGAATACATGACCGTTTAATGGTGAAATTTTTAAAAATTCTACCGGAGGAGAAGACTTCTAACTAAGAACGTGCTTGGCCACACTCTCTACCCCCCCCCCCCCCCCCCCCCCACCCCACCCCCACCACAATGTCGCATCTGAGTGACATGCATCGAGTGGGTGTCAACTTGGGTTAACTCTTTGCACACCAAACATCCTTGTTAATGAGAGAAAAAAAAACTTCACAAAAAAAGCCTTCAGATTTTAGAGCTTTTCAGTTTTTGGTTGTTCAGATAAAGGATCGTCTACCTGTATTGTAATATTGTACACTGCACACCTCCGCCCCACTATTATAACGCAGCACAAAAAATGACGCATGCAATAATCCAAATCTGAATGACTAATCCAGATGGAAATCTTCTGTTGCTCTTTTCAAGTTACTTGGTAGACAGAGACAAACTGTAACCAGGAAAAGTAATTTAGGATTAAGAAAACAGATTACTAGATAGACAGATAGATAGATACTAAAATGTGGAAACTAAGGCTTTGACAACGGTCTATAAGCAAACATTCAGACTGGGGCTAGTGGGGCAAAAGACAAATTACCCCATTAGCCATTTTCTATGAATTATGCTGTATTTTTCTGGACTAAGATCCAGGTTACCTCTTCAACTGGTGTCTCATTGACGCATGAGTTGTACTGTGATCAGTCAACATGATGAATTTCCCTAGGCATGATATATGACCTGCTTCAGGGAGATTTAGCAACAACAGATTCCCTTCAGTATAAGGAGCAACTCCGAGGTGTCTGATCAAAAAGCAAATAAACCAAATGCCAAATATCAGTTATTAATATGCCTCAGAGGAAAACTGCTTTTAAAAAAAACAAGGACAAATTCACACACATACACACTCACTAAGTACACACCATTTCAAATGTGAAGGCAGTGCAGAGAGACTTGACAAGCCAGAGACAAGAGACTTGGACCATTTCTATTACACAGTGCTGCTGGACTGGTTTATACTTGATGTGCCTTTTATTTAGAATTAAAGAGATAAGATTATAAAAGGTCTATATTTTTCTCACAATACTGAGCTGAATCACATGTGTATGCCTATCAATGTGAGAAATAAAAGGAAGACCTTAAGGAATAATAATAATAATAACAACAACAACAGCAATAATAACTTTGAACGTTCGGGAAATACAAAGAAATGAGAGGTCTGGAAATTTTAAGTCACAGCAATTAAGGCTGCAAAATGTGAAAATGATATTTTAGAAAGAGCATGATCATAAACTGTTATCATTAAATCTGCACAGCACTTCTCCTTATATTCATCCTTACTGGCTTTGTTTAGTTCAAAGTTGCCCCTTTTGGTTTTATTTTAGAAAAAGTATTACTTTGATTACTTTTTTCTTATTTTCTGCTTCACTGTCTGTTGTCTTCCATCTTTCTAGAACTCCAAAAATGTGCGTGTGATATCAGCCATGAGTCACAAACACCCCAATGATCTTGCTCGCTGACAGAAGCAGGGAGGGCAAGCAGGAAAAATGATCAGAGACTGGGTTATGTTAACAATGGGGTAAAAAGAGAAGTGGGATTTTGCTGTAAGAGAAATCACATGGACAGGGACAGGACACGATTAGAAGCTGCAGGAGATGCGACCAGTCAGCATTGCAGCCAAAACTGAGAAAAGAAGGCGCAATCAGAAAACATGAGGAGAGAAAGACAGGCAGTGAGAAATATATCCAAGAGGGCCAGAGATACAGGCAGTGAGAAATATATCCAAGAGGGCCAGAGATACAGGCAGTGGGAAATATATCCAAGAGGGCCAGAGATACAGGCAGTGGGAAATATATCCAAGAGGGCCAGAGATACAGGCAGTGGGAAATATATCCAAGAGGGCCAGAGATACAGGCAGTGGGAAATATATCCGAGGTGGCCGGAGACACAGGCAGTGAGAAATATATCCAAGAGGGCCAGAGATACAGGCAGTGGGAAATATATCCAAGAGGGCCAGAGATACAGGCAGTGGGAAATATATCCAAGAGGGCCAGAGATACAGGCAGTGGGAAATATATCCAAGAGGGCCAGAGATACAGGCAGTGGGAAATATATCCAAGAGGGCCAGAGATACAGGCAGTGGGAAATATATCCAAGAGGGCCAGAGATACAGGCAGTGGGAAATATATCCAAGACATATGCATGCAGAAGAGTGTGATACTGTTGGGATTGTGCAAGTCCAACAGAGCTCAATTCTAGAAGCAAACCTAAGGTGACGTTAAATAAAAGAGGCGGCATTTTGATTTCCCAGTTCTGTTTAGTTTGATTGGTTAGGCACCATGTTACAGTATATATATATATAATATATATATATATATATATATATATATATTCAAACATACAAAATAGGGGCAGTAGGAGTCCATTCAGCCACTCGAATCTGCCATTTAATAACATCATGGCTTCAAATTTCACACGCCACTGCACCCCAGATAATTTCTGATTTCCTCGGCCAACAAGAATCCAACTGTCTCTGTTCAACAGGATTGAAAGATCCCGCCTCAATTACCTTCTGAGGCAGAGTTCAAATGTGGTAACTCTCAGCACTAAATATATTCTCCTCGTCTCCCTGGTGTGTTCAATGAGCCTGGTGGATCGGCCAATTGATTCGGCCGGTGATAAAAACAGTTGGCTGCCTGATTTAAATATCTGTTAACAATCCATGGACCTGCCCTGGGGGCTTGTCGGGGAGGGGGATGGGTTTAAAATGCACCAGCAGCCTTGAGCCGGGTGAGGAGAGATATCTTAAGACATTGCAATCAGGAAATATCAGGGAGGAGGGAGATTGTTAAGTGAATGGCAGCAGATGCAATGATATGCGCTCAGTCTCCTTTCAGTCCCAGGAAAGAGGAAAAGTGTGCCCGTGATTTCCTGGAGAAGGAGCCTCCAGGGGACAGTGGTTCTCAATGTTCACTCTAACCCGTGTGGATGATCCAATCGGTGTGTGGGACACTTGGATTTCTGGCTCCGTGTGCTGTACAGAGACAGGAAAAGTTAGAGGGACGTAGCTGCTTATGCCCCATGATCTGTCTAATGAAAGCTCAAAATACTTCAAATGTGTATCTGATCAATAACAGCATTGCCTCTCTCACACCCGCTTCTCAAACTCACGATCATGTTTGCTCACAACTTCAGGTTTGTTTCACAAGAGCTTGGTCAGGACACCATACTGAAAATGGCCTTCATTAAATAGTCAACCTTTAGTTGTGACAGTGACTGGAGTAACCACCCCATCGATGTGCCTTTGGTCATCTTCACATCAACCTTCCCCACATTCCCCCACCCCCTTACCCCATACCCATGGCTTCTCGACACAACTGGCTGAATCATCTTCCTTTCTTCCCTCTCCTCCGTCACTCAGCTGGATGTGTCTGCAGTCACATGGTTCCATTTTTCCCAACTGGTTGTAGCCAAAGGAGTCACCTACAATGGATATTCTTCCCAATATTGTTCGGTTTCCTTCGCAATTTCTCAGGGATCAATCCTTGGTCCTGTCCCTTTTCTCTTCTGCCTTCTGCCCAATGGTAACATTACCAGAGAACATAATAGTTGCCTGCAATTCTCTTGCCTTGTTGAAAACGTGATACACATCCTGTTCTGTCCATTGGCCAGACAGAAACTAGATAATGACAATTCCCAACATGAAAAGTCAGAGCAGGTACCTAGTCACTCCAGCTTGACACTTGCTCCTCTGGACCTACCTCTTGGGCAATAGTTACCAACATCTCAGGGCACCCTCCATCAGCAATGACTGCCTCCAGCAGACCCTCCAAGTCCCTATTCTCAAAACATGGAGACAATTTGCCACCATCCATCATTTGGATAGGCTCAGGCTACTTTCCCTGGAGCATCAGAGACTGAGAGGTGACCTTTTAGAAGTTTATAAGGTCATGAGAAGCATGGATAGGATGAACAGACAAAGTTTCTCCCCCACCCCGGTGTAGGGGAGTCCAAAACTAGTGGGTATAGGTTTAAGCTGAGAGGGGAAAGATATAAAAGGGACTGAAGGGGCAGCTTTTTCATGCAGAGGGTGGTGTGCATGTGGAATGAGCTGCCAGAGGAAGTAGTGAAGGCTAGTACAATTACAACATTTAAAAGGCATCTGGATGGGTATATGAATAGGAAGGGTTTAGAGGGATGTGGGCCAAGTACTGGCAAACGGGGTTAGATTAATTGGCATGGACGAGTTGGACTGAAGGATCCGTTTTCATGCTGTACAGCACCGTGACTCTATTTTCAGGACAATCCACAGCAAGTGCACATGCAGCTCTGTACTGACAGAGCTTGGCCCCATGGCATCCCTGAGCTTTCCAGAATTGCACGGGGAATCCTGGGAGATCATTGCAGCGCTCAGTACTTGTGCCGCCGATGAAGACAGTGTAAACTGGATGTGGTGCTAATGAAAAGGTGAATGGCAGAGTGAGAATACTCAATTGGGCCCAACAAGAGAAATGCTTCATGTAACTCACTGTAATTGACAACGTTGCCAACTTCTGGTTAAATTTGATGCTTAGAAACCATTGACAATGAGTAATATTAAAGCTGCAGCAATTTCCAGTAATGCAAATGCAGGAGGTAGAGAGAATGTGACCACAGGAATGATCTATTTGTTAATATTATTCTAAGTATAGAGACTGTGGAGTGACACTAACACTAAAGCGTCGATTACACCAAAATGAACACTGTAATGGAAGTTGTCCTACATATTTTACCCTGTCTTGTTCATATTCAATGCAGTTCATGTTTCAAGCAATGTAGGACTAGACCTCTTCTTTAAATGGATAAAGACATTGAAAAACTGAAAATCTGACTCAAAATATAATACATTTTCGAAAGCCACTCTCACTTAATTTTCAGAAGTCTCTTTCCTTTCGTTATTATTACGCACAGACACACATACTCTCTCTCTCATCCCGTTCCCCTTCACTGTCTTCGCTTGGATTGTATTCAAGAAAACGCAACTGACATTAGAGACTCACTCAGGGATTGCGTGCAGAGGTGACTGCTTTCTCAGCCAACTCTTGAAAGAGTGCTCCATAAAAGCTTCACAGGAATTTTTTTTTTCCCTCTAAAACATAAAAACAAACTGGTAGTGATTTTGGAGGAGAATTTCTGGCAGATTTTCATTTGGAGATAAGCTGCGGCAGTTTCCTAGTACTTAAGGAAGGGAAAAGTGAAAGCATCACAGTAGGTGCTGGTATTTAAACGTTTTGGCTGTGGGATCAAGCCATTTGAAAAGGCACTTGGTGACTGTTACAGAGCCTTATCTCATGAGTGTATCTCATCAGCACAAAGACTAGTCTTTGAAGAGGTCAGTAGTGGTTTAAAGACAAAGTCATTGCAGCACTGAATGAAATCATTCAGTCCACCAACTCCATGGAAGATCTACATACAGCAATCCAATCAGTCACATTCCTCTCCCTATCACTGTAGTCCTGTGAAGTTATTTCCCTTGGTGCCTGTCCAATTTCCTTTTGAAATTATTCACCATTTCCACAGGCCCCATTACGACACGTGTAAAGGTTGGTTGTCAGATCCTCTCTGCATTTCTTGCCAACATTTTAAATTGATGTACCCATAGTCCTTGAGCCGCCAGCTCATAGCAAACATCTTTTTTTCTGTTTATTTTATTAAAGCCAGTAATAACTTTGTAGACCTCTCTGAAATCTCCCTTCCAAACTCAGCATTTCCAGCCTAACCCAACATCGAGAACTATCCTGGTAGATCATGTCTGCACTCGCATTTTCTTCTTTAATTGCAGTCACAAGAACATCATAAATAGGAGCAGGAGTAGGCCATCTGACCCCTGGAGCCTGCTCCACCATTTAATAAGATCATGGCTGATCTTTTCATGGACTCAGCTCCACTTATCCATCCACTCACCATAACCCTTACTGCCTGTGCCTTAAAGGCATTCAATGAGGTAGCCTCAACTACTTCACTGGGCAGGGAATTCCACAGATTTACAACCCCTTGGGTGAAGAAGTTCTTCCTCAGCTCAGTCCGAAATCTGCTCCCCCTTATTTTGAGGCTATGCCCCCTAGTTGTAGTTTCTCCCGTGAGTGGAAACAACTCACTTGCTTGTACCTTATCTATTCCTTTCATAATTTTATGTGTTTCTAGAAGATACACCCCCATTCTTCGAAATTCCAGTGAGCATAGTCCCAGTCTACTCAATCTCTCCTCATAGGCCAACCCTCTCAACACCTGAATCAACCTCGTGAACCTCCTCTGCACCCCTGGCACATCTCAGCCATTTGAACTGGATGCTATTTTCCAGTTGCGGCCTAACAAGAGCTTTCTAAAAAGGTTCATCATAACTTCCCTGCTTTGGTCCATAAGATCAGCACTTATGAAGCCTAAGAATTCATCTGCTTAACTAATCCCTCATCATTACCGACCACCTTCTGAAGACCTGTGTACATGAAACCTTAGGTCTCTCTCTGCCCATTGCACACTCTTTATAACTGCAATTAATAGAATGGTCACAGCACATTAATAGTGATTAATTAAGTAGCTACTCCCTATTCATTGAGTATATATTAACTTTCCCTTCTATGAAAACCTCCCATTTCTATTAAATTCCATACTTTTTTGCCTGCCCCAATTTGGAAGCCTGTCAGTATTCTGCTGCAATCATTTAGATTATAGTCACTGTCAAATATCAGGGTTTGGTAGCTTTGGAACATTTTGAAATCTTTCTAGATATTCCAACACCCAAGTCAGGGTGTTACTTTGATGTTTTTCTTTAAGTAAAAGGCCCATGGAATCCCCTCAGAGTTTAGTGGGTAAATGTACGCAGTGCCACTGTCCAGCAGATCCCTCACTCAATTCCTAATCTCCATTGGCATCAATGGCTCTAGTGAGAAAGGTGATGCTAACAATTGGACGCCTGATGTTGAAAGGGTCTCCATTGATAGCGTTGGCTGTGATGCCCACTCACAAAAGGTAGAGTTATTGGCTAGCTTCCCAGCCAGTTACCAGCAAATTTCCAGCAGGAATCCTAGCTTTCAGCACAGGCGTGAAACATTGACAGAGGGGGAAGGAATAATGCAATTTATCAAATTTGTTGGGTGTTTATTTCATAGACATAACCTACACTACAAAACAAAATGACACCAGGCATGATTTTTCCAAACCTGAACTTTATGGAGGCAGTTTCAACTGTAGCTAAGGAATTGGGGAATTGGAAACTGTTCTATTTTACATCGTTTTTCCAGCATTGATTCTTCAAGAAAAGTAGTTGTCTCTTTAAAAAACTGCAAGTGGCACGGGGCCAAGTGATTTCAGTTGTCCACATCTGGCAGATAAAACACACTCTGGGCACGCTTCCATTAAGTTGAGGCCCCATACACCTTCAATCCCTAACAACATTCAAAGCCAGGAAATCTTCACCCTGGTATTCTGCATAGGAACTGATCTTGGAATGGTTAACATTTGGCCCTTCCCTTAGCCCAGGATTTCTACAAGGTGCTGCAATGCTTCATGGAACATGATGGCCTTCTGCACACCTGTCAAACATTGTGTCTTGAGTTTTGTGGTCAATCCATTTTGGCAACTGTCTTTGGTTCATTCATCAGATGGCAGGCATTGCCAGTATTTGTTTTTTGGTGGTTACCCATCTCCAACTGCCCAGAGTGACATTTAGCCACATTAACTTGTCCCAGCTAGACCAACCCAGGTAAAAGGTTACAGATTTTCTCCTCCAAATGAACCAAATGGGTTTTATGACAATGATGGAGAAAGTGAGGACTGCAGATGCTGGAGATCAGAGCTGAAAAATGTTTTTGCTGGAAAAGCGCAGCAGGTCAGGCAGCATCCAAGGAGCAGGAGAATCAACGTTTCGGCATAAGCCCTTCTTTCTGCTGTGCTTTTCCAGCAACACATTTTTAAGTTTATGACAATGGTTACAAGTCATTATTAGATCAATTTTTCTCCAGATTTTCCTTGATTGAATTTAAAATTTCACCATTTGACATGGTGGGAATTAAACCCATATCAGCAGAACATTGGCTCGGGGTTCTGGATTACTAGGCCAGTGACATTACCACTATGCCACCATCTCCTTTAACTTGCGGTGAACATTGAAAGCAATGTTAGTTCCTACTCAATGCTTCCTCCTCCAAATGAATGAGCACAGAGTAAATGAGGTATTTCTGACACTCAAAGTTCAAACTGGGGTCAGTCTACTTGACATTGGTAGACATGAATCATATTCCATACTATTGTCCTGCAGGATTTTGATCAAGTGGAAAATCTGGTATATTGGCCAATTTACATTGAGATTTCAAATTGCAGTTAATTTGTTGTGGACCAGCGTTTAGTTCTTGGTGTCTAAATGCCAAGTGTGCACAAAGGCATTGCTCAATAACATCTTAAGACCATAGCTTATTTGCTACAGTCAACAAATGTATTTTGTTTCTGTTTGCATTGTATCCACGGAAATTGCCAAAAAATAATCCCTTTAACATTTGAAGTATGATTCAGACTTGTTTGGCACTGAGCTAATGGCTGACTATGTGCTTAATGCATACATTTGATAGATGGAAAGTTCCACATCGTATGGCATTGTGCACAGGTTTATTCTCAAAGATCTTTGTGATGGTAAACAGGGGAAGAGGAAATTTCATTTTTACTACCAAATGCTGCCGCCTGCTCAAGAATAATGTCAATAAGGACTAAGTCTGCACTGCCATTTTGTTGATTAGATTCCAAACTTCTTTGAACCGATAATTTTGCATAGTTAACTAGACAAGCCAAACACAGGGGGCTGGATGTTAAAGGCAGTAAGGGAGGCTGGAGCAGGGACTTGTCCTTTTTAAGAGTGAAATAACCGCACAGGCGCCAGTATGCCATCACCAAGTCACCCTTTATTTACACGTGCACAGTACAGGGACACTGACCAGTTAGCTCCGAACCAGGAGTGAGGAGAATCTGGTTTATATATGTCAGCCAGGGCTTCCCGATTGGCCCAGGTTAACAGCCCCAGTCAGGGATCTCAGTCAACGTGATCCACGTGGCCATCTTTGTTCCAATCACCACACAAAGGGTGGCCTAGACAAGAAGGACAGCACCTACAGCTCCAGCGATTTCCCACAGGGGCTTTCCCTCCAGTACTCAGCCCCCGAGTTATGTTAAGAAACATTTTGCCAACCTTCTGTAGGCTGCAGGCCCACTGCTATCTTAGAGCTTACTAAGCTGATGGCCTCCAGATCAGGCCAGCCGTCCTCCAAGATGCAGTTTGCCCTCCTCAGTGGCACCTGGGAGGGCCCAACAGCTGCCCACACACAGTAGTCCCAGGCATTTCCTGCCAATCAACAAAATTCAGGTCAGTGACTTCAATAAGCAATGGCCTGAGATTTCAATTAGGTTAGGACGTTTCAAGATGGTTGGGTTAACGAACCTGAGGGGTACAGGTCAGTCACGATCTATTCAGTGGTACGAGAGGCTCAAGGGTCGACTCCTGTTCAGAAACGTATTTGGCAACGGTCACAACCCACCGGCTCTGGGCCCCAACATATTGGGGGCATTTTTAAATTTGTAATTCTGAAGTCTGTTTTTCAAAAGTGGTCTGATACAACGAAAAATGGCTACAAACGTCAATTAAGTGGTTGCCACAAGGGAGAGGGCAAGAAGGAGCAAGACTGTGCGAGGAGGAACAAGTGAATGAGCAATTGCGAGGGACAGCACGTGAGTGAGAAAGCATAAGAAAATGCAAGCAAGAGCAAGAAAGAGAGTGAGTAAGAAGAGAGCAGGCAAAAGTGAGAAAGAGCAACCCATTAAATGTCAAACTTAAATAAGCAAAGGGAATTTCCAACAACATCCCTTCAAAGGAGGAAGGGGAAAGTCAAAAGACACTGGACAGTGATCTCTTATAATTATAATGAGTTTATACATGCCATGGTAGTTGTACAAGGAGAGTGGGAAAAACTGCTTATTTGCTGTATTGCTGTATCAGAGTATTCTCTTACTCTACATGCTAGAAGTCAGCTAGCTACTCAGGCAGACAGAAAAAAAAGGAACAGGATAACAAAAGGGTGGTCACCCACTGAAACTGGAATTCAATCGTGGTGAAACGAAAAGAAGAATAACAGAAACGCTACTAATCTGTAAAAACTAAGAACCAAAAACAGAAATTGCTGGAAAACTCAGCAGGTCTGGCAGCATCTGGGGAGAGAAATCAGAGTTAATGTTTCAGGTCAGGTGACCCTTGCTCGAAACTCCTAAAACTAAGAATCTTGAAATAGACTTTCAACCAGCACCTGTTAAGGCCATCAGTATTCTCCACAGAACGGGTCACAATGTTCAGCTCGCCGCATTTTGCAACCAATTCAGAGACTGATCTGGGTATCTGCTTTATTAAACTCTTAGCATTTTGGTCACATCTCTAATTTGTTTGGCTTGTGTCGTGTTTGTATTTATTCTTGCACGTGGCAAACAATAAACTTACTCTTTAATAACTCAAGAAAGCCTGGTTAAATTGACTCCTTTTAAAACAAGCTCGCTTTTGGAACTGGGACAAAGAGAAGGGAACTGCTTTCAAGTGAATCTTGTGACCATCAAAAGGGGCGAGTGAACAAAGGAGGGGAGTTTGGCGACTGCTCTTCACCTGAGAACTCCGGATGATTTGCAGCACCCAGTCTGGCACCGTGAGAAATTGAGGAGCTTTGCCTGGGGTCTTGGTTTCACACAATGCCCCTTCAAACATATCGTAACCATAGCGATCAGATTCAATTTGCCACAAACCCACGAGAATATCAAATGCTTTGTCAAATTTCTTTTCACCACTGCCAATACGAGAAGCTACAAATTCTCTCCAGCACTTTCTTTTTTTAAAAAAAAACATCTCACAGCAATGCAGAGAGAGAGAGGAAATTTCAATTACAATTATAAACAGAGTATATCTTAAGCGTTAGTAGTGACAATGCACATTATTGTGTGAAACAGTTTAAACAATACCAGACACTGTTTACTGTCTCTTCATAAATCCTGCACAACTACTAAAGTTTCTCTCCACCACACCTGAGATTACGCACTGTTGCCTATTGGTTAGTTTCTGCACTTTGCTTGTGAAACTACAAACCTTTGTGTAAACTGGTACCCTCCTATGACTTACAAGGCAGATGTAAAATAAAGGTATCATGAAATGTGGAAGATGTCTTCTGCCCTCTACTGAAACATCTAATTTAAAAACTGTTGACATCTTCATTGCATGTAGGTTGCATGCATACTTCTGCGGTGCTGTCAGAAGGCAGGGTTTTCCATCTCAGAGGCTGCCAAAAGCTCAGGGGGCAGTCCACATCCTTTTAATTAGAGCTGACTGCCGTGACATCATTGCACTGAAGCTTCGGCTGGAGCCCGCCCCCTGCTATCTGTGGTGGAGAAGGAAGGCTCTGCACATTGTACATCTGCTCCTGCAGCTCGCAAAACAGAGGGAGTGCAGGAAAGGAGGTCCAATCAAGACTTGCCTACGTGCAGCAATTCTACTCTTCAGAAATGTAAATACATCACACACAAAAAAAGAGAGGATCCAGTCAGTTTGTCCTTCCCCAGTTATGTGCTCAGAACTAAGAAGATGACATACTGGATTTGAGCGTGCTTCATAACAATGCCATGCTGATGTTGCACATAGTCTGGTGTAACTGCAAGGCACAAGTCAGACAGACAGTGTGCTAACTTACTGCCTTAATAGACTGCAAGAATTCTCCTTACTCAGTTTTACAACTTTTTTGTTGCAGTAAATAGTGACGACCTATGGCGCTGTTAACACAAAGGACCTGCTAAATGCCAATAGGAGAGTTCGGAATAAAATATTTTCTTAAAAGAAAAAAAACTGTCTTTTTGGCATTTACTACTTGGAACTGATACCTGGGCATCAAGCACTTGAAAGTCTCTGACAAGAGAGCTACAGTGATTTAAACAGAGGAGAGATTGGAGTTTCTGATAACAATCACTCTGGTGAGATGCTACACTTCACACAGGCATTTTGTGCAGTTAAAGAGCAGAGACAAGAAAGTTGAGAGTAAGGACGACAGTACTGGCTACAGCAATCTGGTAAGAACGTTTCTTTCAGTTTCTCCTTAGACTTACATAATGAGTTTTAAATGTCAAATACGAAACAGAAACCAACTCAGGGCAGTTATTTTTTTACGTTCAGAAAGGACGATAGTGACTATGACAAACCAAAAATTGAGCTGCATTTAAAATAATACTAAAATCTAGATTTTGTTTAAAGACCAGCGAGGCAGTCAGCTTAAAACAAAAATCAGAAAAATCAAGTGACTGCCTTCAACATTTTTTCCTCAAATGAAGGATGATGATTAGAAATTCAATGTGTAACTTAGGGAGCACAGTCCAGAGCTTGATTCTGAGGAGACTGGCTCACATTCTCAATTCTGTCACAAACTTTCTGCTTAATTTATTGGCCAACAAAATTGGCACCTTCTCTTTGTGCTCTTACTGATTTAGGATTTCTTACAGCTGACTGGAAAAGTTACTTTAACCAGTATTTCACACTTTCTTTTTAAAGCACTCAATTACACTACCAATGCAGATCTGAAAAAAACACAAGAATCAGCCTGAAAAGAACAAGATGCGTTAATTTCAGAAAGGCTATTTTAACTTCCACTTCAGGGTAACAGACAGCAGTATAAAACTTCTACGAAGAGCATCACTTTACACATATTCAACTACCACAAAAAAAATTACCTGAGCTTCAAGTGTTACAGAGTCAGCTTAATATTGCTGATCGTTTTTAGTAATATAATCGCTAAAGTATTCAATTCAGAACAGCAAAGAACAAAATACGCATCAATCGAACAAAAACCAAGCCAGGTGTTTATTTGTTTCAATATATTTTACAACTGGGTTGAAAACTGCTTTGTAGCACACAGTCTCAAAAAGGAAAATAAAGTTAAGGACACAAAGGATTTTTCTTTCTAAAAAGGTACTTGTCGTACTGATCAGCAGTTTGCCTGTGACAGCAGACTTTAATGAGGTGTCCAAAAATGCCAAGAATGCCCAGTGCTGATCACTCTGAAGACGCAGTCTCTTCGCTTGGCAGCCTTGCCTGACAAAACCTCCGTGTCGACAGTGAATGAAACAAACGTTTCTTTCTCTCGGGTCACAGTGTGAGTACAGGAAGCGACAGGGGTTAGAGGAGGAGAGGAGGATGGGGTGGGGGGGGGGGGGGGGGAAGAGGGAAGGGGCAACGAATGACAACTGACAAGATAGCACGGGACACAAACAAGAGAGACAGAGACAGACACACAGTGACATTTGAATTTTCTTCCCAGATTTTCTTTTTTGTACATTAGGAGTTAAGCCAGTGGGTTCACCACATGAGACACAGTTTCCACATGTGGGCTGACACGGAGAACAATCTTGGCAGGCTCGATCGAATGCTGCCGCTGAACTGAAGGAATAACAAAACTGGGCACACAGTAGTTATCTCCGGGCCAGGTAACCCATGCCCCCTCCACTCCACCCCCACCCCCACCACAGGAACAGTGGGGAGGCCAGTGGGGGGCTGGGTCCTGCCAGATCTTTGTTCAAAATCTGACATGAGAGAGAGAGAGAGAGAGAAAGAAAAAATAATCCTCAAGCTTTTTTTTAAATCACAGACATGTGAAATGTTTGAGCAATTCAAGGCAGATCAGGTTACCAGTACTGTGTACCTACATAAGCCATATCCAAATGCAACTGCTGTGGAAATTTCACACACACACAAAAAAAAGTGATCAGAAAGTTTTAAAAACTCTTCCAGACACATTGGTTGGAGTGGATTATATAGTGCCTAGGATCTTAAGTTTCTTTTGCTTGGGAAGCAAGCAATTTTTTTTTATCTTCCAGAAACCTTTGCATTCAAACTCTCATTCAGAGTGGTGCAGTCAACAGAGTGACAGTGATTTAGATCATCCTGGTTTATTGCAGTTCTAACTGTTAGAGCACATGGTGCTACTAAATAGAGTGTTTGAAGACTGACATGACTCTCTATATTAAAAAATACAGACTTGTCACGACCAACCAATCCAGCCAATAATTGAATTCAACCAGTAAACTTATTTTTTGTGTGAATATTTGTTTTATTCGCAAGATATCTAAAAGTATCATCCAAAAGGTTTCAAATTGTACGTTAAGGAAAATGCAATAATTTTTTTTTCTCATTGGGTGCCTCAATCCAGAAGCAATGTGTGTGGCATTTACTGTGTATGTTCAGTGACAAGTGTACAGCCTACAAGGCTCTAAGTTACCAGATCGATCTCTGGTTGGGTCTTAGGCAGCAACCTTTCCTCAGGCTTCAGCAAATCCCTCAGCAAGTCGCCCTCCAGACTTTAGAATATGCCAATCTGCAACATTCGGCCAAGAACAACTCTGCAGTAGAAAATGTAGTGGTGAGAGCACTCTTCTCACCACAAGCCATGGTGTAGCATGATGGCTCTGTGGTTAGCACTGCTGCCTCACAGCTCCAGGGACCTGGGTTCAATTCCAGCCTCAGGTGACTATCTGTGTAGAGTTTGCCTATTCTCCCCGTGTTTGCGTGGGTTTCCTCCTGGTTTCCTCCCACAATCCAAGGACGTGTAGGTTAGGCAAATTGGCCATGTTAAATTTCCTATAGTGTTCAGAGATGTGTAGGTTAGGTGCATTAGTCAGGGGTAAACATGGGATAATAGGGGAGGGGAATGAGTCTGAGTGGGTTTACTCTTCAGAGGGTTGGTGTGGACTTGTTGGGCCGAAGGGCCTGTTTCCGCACTGTAGGGGATCTATGAAAAGACAGCCAGGCCACATCGAGGTGCTTGATTGGAAAGTTGGCAATGAGATGTTACGTCAAATAACTGTGGCCATCTCCTCAAAACTATTGGCCCAGTGATATCAGGTTATCTTCTTTAATTGATGCAGAAACTTTAAAATTATCCTCCCCGACAGACCTGCTTAAAACTTCTTGTAGCCTGTGAATCAGTTTCTTAGAAAGACTGAAGTTTTCAATTCCACCTCATCATTCTTTGCCCACAGCACAGTTCTATCATGTCCACTAAGTCCTAACTAGTTGCAACATTTTACAAAATTCTGAATTACATCTCAACAGACCATACAGTGCATCACTAACAGATTTCAACATTTCTCTTGCCTTCATTAGAATCTTCCCAAGTCCTCCACATTCTGTTTTGTTGATCCCATTTCCTTTTTCAGGAAAAAAAGAACCAAATCTATTCAATGGATTATTGGACTTAACTCGAGCCAATTCAGATACTTCCCCATCAAGGTTGCAGCAAGTCACAATTGTTACTGGCGCATGTCTATACAAGAGCCTGAAGTACAGTGCATAATACACATGGGGACAGATACACAGATGCCATCGGAAGCACCATTGTGCAGCGGTGGTTGCTGTTCTGACTGTTGTTTGTAACAAACACATGCTTCCAAAAGTGTGCTGTAAATATAAAGAGAGCCACACCCAACCATTCCCAGTTACCTAAAAATAAAACAGATTTAACTTGCAGCTGGTGTCTGAGTAGCACAGGCAGCAGAACACTTGCCCTGCACAAACTACAGGTGGCCTTCCGTTCAGAGGCACACAGGAGCAATGCCACTTTAAGACTTGGCCACTATGAGGTGCAAGTTTCGTTTCTCAATTGGACTGAGACATTATGCTGGGGCATGCCAACTCGAGAGCGCAAAGTCATCTGACACAGTTGGCTCACCTCTTACAATAAAGGTTTCTTTGGAAGTATTGTTCAGCGAAATGACACAAAGCCACGATGAGGTGATGGAGATTTCCACAGACTAGACGTGAAGGCTATGTACTTGGCTCTTCCATCCCCCGACTGCCCCATCCCCCCAGCCTCGCTGACTGCAGCTACATGGCTACAATTGATTCCAGAGAGTTACAAAACAGGGAGACAAAGCAAGTGATGACAGAAATAAAAGATACCCAACAAATAAATGGCAAAGTGTTAATGGCTCTCAGCCAATCTATCCTGGGGGATTCAGACTGGTAATACTTCAGTACAAATTACACAGAAGGCCGCGTATACAAAATATATTGCAGCTTTCAACAAATGCCATTTGCATCTATACAGTACCTTGAATGCGACATTCCAATGCCGTTTACAAGAATATTAGAAAATATATTTTAACATGGAGTCACATAAGGCAATGCCAAAAAAAAAATCTTTTAGGAAGAGATGTTGAAAGGTGGCAGGATTTAGGAAGCTTGGGGCTCAGGTAGCTGAAGATATGGCCACCAACAGTGCAATGATTAAAAATGTGATATTCAAGAGGCTAGAATCAGACCATACTAGACAGTCGTGGGCTAATACTTTGGGACAAGATGGGAGAGAATATTATAGTATCAGAATTCTGTACATGCGCCTATTTTGCCTGATTGTGGATAGATTAGAGCACAGCACAAACTGTTCTGAAGCAAAATTCTGACCATGTCCAAAACATTAATTGTGGCTTAGGCCTATTTGTGCTGGAATGCTACTTTCCATTTTCCACCTTGTAAGATGCCAATTATTTTCTTTATCCAGAAGAGATTCAATAACAAACAAGAAGGCAAGACAATAAATTAAAGCAGAGCTGAAAACCAGCCAAGAATTTGCAAGATTTACTTCCAAAGTCCACACGCAACAAACCATAAGATGATTGAATTTAAGATGGATAATATTTTGCCAGGTACTAAGTCCTTTCCAAGAAGCCCTCAATGCCACCAATTGACATAATGCACTCTCTAAGTGGAAAGAAACAGTTTATTGTCCACTAATTACATTTCCCTTGACATTAGAATTGCTCACAAATACCGCAGTGCTGCAATGATCCACAAAATATGTTGCAAGGAAACTTCCCAGGACTGCTAGATATCATTAGACATTAACTTTTACAAAAAGTATCAGAAAGAACAGCTCCAAACCATCACAGGGAGATATTTAAGGAGCTAGTCACACATAATAAAGCGTTTGCTCTTCCCATTCTAGAATCACACTGTTGAAGAAGTGAAAGGTAATACCAAACCCCAATGCAGATTTAAATGCTGCAGTACAACAAAAACAGTTTGCGTTTATCCAGTATCAGTAACTCAGAAAACGTCCCACGGTGCTTTAGAAAAGGAGAGAACTGACAGAACACAGCTATGGAAGTGTTTGAGTAATGACCAAAAGTATGGTCCAACTGGTCAGTTTTATTGGTTGGCAGAGAGATCACGTAATAAGTTGGAGGGATTTAGCAAGGTCATTCCAGACTGTACGTCCGAGACAATGGAGGGTGGGCCATCGAAGGTGGAATGGAGGGAGGATGGATGGAAATGAGCACAAACACTATGAAATTGGAGAAGATGGACCGGGGATAATGGAGGAAGAATACAATTGAAATGAGTTTCAGGTATAAAACTGCAGTCAGTGAGAAAGATTCATTAGTGCGATTGAAATAGAGTGCAATTTTAACTCAACCAAACCTGCACTGGAAAAGTTTTAGCTACAAAACGCAAATATCAGAAATATAGTTGTGCCCTGAAAATGTAGCCTTCACGTGTGAAAAATGTGCACACAATATTGGAATCCGTACATTGTATGCTACATGAATATTAACAAGGCATTCCTATGAAACCATCTGTTGCAAAAATCAGATAATTGTCGCAAAGAAAATGTAATTTTGAAATAGTGCGGTATTTCCCCTCATTAACTCTGAAGTTTTTTTGGGGTGTGTTAGGAAGTGGTGTATGGAGGAAATTCCAACGTTCTGGAACCTAAATGCTGCCATACAATTGAAGTCAGTGAGGCAACAAGAGCATTATTTTTTAACTGATATTATCAACTGCGTAAACATCATAAAAGAAACTTTAAAGAAAAGCACAAATTTGGCAGGGATTGTGAAGATTTGTGATCCAGTCTCCTTGAAAACCACCTGAGGACAACACAAAGTAATCCTCTTGCCAAATCGATCCTTTTAGAGATAGGCAAATTGGATTCTGGGTTCAATCTCATTTACATTAAGACCATGATAGTCTTCTCTCCATTCTGAGATGCTAAGGCATCAGCGTATCAAAGTGAATTGAATTGAATTCGGTTTATTGTCACCCGCACTCACGAGTTCAATGAAAAGTTGCCAATTACACCTCCATCTTAGGATCAAAGGCACCTAGGTACAGAATCTTCATTATTGGTGCATATGATACTTCTGAGTGGTTTTGAAGAGAGAGTCAAAGGCCAAATGCTGCCCAAAAATCAACCAAATCAATACAACAAGCCATCCTCCATTGTACAGATTGGGAAATCAAGCTGATGTGTGCTCAATGCCTCAGAAACTGTCTGAACAGAAAAGGAAGTGACAAAACAGTACATATGGAAAAAATACATTTTGTCTTCTTTTATATATTAAAAAAAGAACAGGTTGTAGCAATATAACCCTCAGCTGATTCAACAAAACAATAACTTATTGTTTTCTTCATTTCCATGCTGTACATCTCTATGACTATGACGATGACTCTAAAAGAGCACGTCCTGGGATGACTCCAAATCTCCACTGGTTGGAGTCATTTCTAGAACAAAAGGTTGTGGTTCTTCAAAGTCAACAATCACAACTGAAGGCCATCACTGCAGGAGTCCCTCAGGCTAGTGCCCTAAAACCAATCATTTTGAGTTGCTTCAATGACCTTCCTTCTACCCTCAGGTCAGAAGTGGGAAAGCTTGCTGACGATTATACAACGTTCAGTACAATTTGTAACTCACCAAATATCAATGCGAAAACAGACTGTTTCAGTGAAACCTGGACAATATTCAGGCTTGCGTTGATAACTGACTAGTACTATTCATGTCACAGAAGTAAATGTAATGGCCATCTCTGACAAGAGAGAACGTGATCATTTCCCCTTTACATTTAATGACATTACCATTGCTAAAACCCCCTATTTTGAAGGGGTTACGATTGATCAAAAACTGTGACTACAAGAGTAGGGGAGCCAGTGTATTATCCCTGGAGTGTTAATCCAGAGATTCATGTAATGTTCTGGGGATCCCAGTTCAAATCCTGGTGGATTGTGAATTCAATAAAAAAAAACCTGAATTAAGAGTCGACTGATGACTCAATCCGTTGCTGATTGTCAGGGAAAACCCCTCCTGGTTCACTAATGCCCTTTAGGCGAAGGAAATCTGCCATCATTACCTGGTCTGGCCTGCATGTGACACCAGACGCACAGCAATGTCAATGAGCCTTAATTGCCCTCTGGGTAATTAGGATGGGCAATAAATGCTGTCTAGCCAGGGACACCCTCATCTTGTGAATGAGAATGAATTTTAAAGGAAGGTGAAACTGAATATACTTATACTGTGTGCGGTTCAAAAAGGCAGCTCACCACTACTTTCTCAAGGGCAATTAGGGATCAGCAGTAAATGTTGGTCTGGCCAGTGATGCTCACATTCCAGAACCAAATAAAAATAAACCACAGAGTACATGTTCAGAAGCACCCCTCTTGGCACAAAAAAAGGGGACTGAAAGAAAACAAAACTCCAAGATGACAGCTGTGGTGCAGCTGAGTAATTTCCTTTTCTGAAAGAGAAAACAACTACACAGAAAATCAGCTCAAGACACTTGTGCTGGCTCAGTTGAGTTGAGTCCTCCCAAGATTGGTAAGCCTCCAAATTTGAGGTCATGTCTCCCTCTCGTCCCAGCCCATTCAAACAAATGCTGGAGAATGCACAAAGAATTTGGAGCATGATTCCCATTCCCTGTCCACAAACATTCACAATGTCACTTCCATTAAAAACTCCACACCCCTGACTCTTCCAAAGGTTCACGTGTCCCAGGGATCATATTTTTCCATCAGCAGGTGCTCCATCTGCTTAAGGATTGCTCAAATGTTCCCACAAACTAATTCAAAGAATGGAATTCTCACTGAATCAATGTTAAACACTTCTGAGGTCTGGGATTTATTAAGCCTTCCAATTTTTGTATATAAACAGATTTGTATTTAATGGCAGTAACTGAGGAGCTGCACTGACTCAGACTGCACTTTTATAACAGTCACCCGCCAGAGACAATTGCTGCCATAAAACACCCTTTTAATGAACTATTTCAAAAACAAACAGAAAGACTCAGATATATTTAAGATAGGAATTCCTTTCCAATACACGTTTCAAATCTCTCCATCATTCATTCCCCAGGACTCAAGGCTAATTACAGCATTTTTCTCTTCGGTTTCTCCCACAAACTAACGAGTGTAATACCTTGACTCTGTAAACAAATTAAATACTTGCTGGATTTATAAACAAAAGTCACTTGATTAACCAAAGTGCAACTTCTATTGAACATCAATGACATTTTATCAGTCACATAATCTAATGAGTTAATCTAAGCATTTCTCTCTCCTTTATGGTTGTTTCTTCAACTGCACGGCAACCAGTATCTCGGCACCAAGTCACCCTTTATTTACATGTGCACAGTACACTGACTGTGGCCAGCCAGCTCAGAATCAATCCCTCAACTGAGGAGATTCTAAATCCCCTACTTCGACCTATTTCGCTTAATCAACCTGTTCAGAGATGTTGTTACACACCTCTGGAGCAAATGGGACTTGAACTCAGGTCTCCCAGTTCCAGGAGTACAAGACACTACCACTGCACCTCAAGAGGGCCCATGCTGAATAAGTAATCTTTTTTTTCCTCACTGAGGAAATTCTAATACTCTGTCATTTTTTTTGGTTAATAATCCCCCTATTTATATTGGTCAGCCGGGGCTCCCAGTTTGGCCCAGGTTAACAAACCCAAACAAGGATCTCGGTCAATAAAATCCACCCAGTTCCAATCACTACAGCAAACAAACAATTCTGAACTCACTCGGAATCAGAGGGAGTGTGTACATGAGTTTTAAACAAGCGAGCTGTGAAAATATTGTGACTAGAATGTTCTGGGGGTCTAATAGCATGCAAATGAGACACAAACATTCATCCCAACAAAGACAGGACCAGGAACAAAAGGGAAAGCACAGTCCTTATACTCAGTAGCTCTTTGCATGTAGAACTCTGTGCCCTATCCAACAAGTTTATTATATTTGTGTCATCTTCATGACTGGTGTCTAAAATGTTCCTAAATGAGTTAAAACATCAACTGACGCAATGATAAAAATCACAACACCAGGTTATAGTCCAACAGGTTTACTTGGAAGCACACTAGCTTTCAGAGTGCCGCTCTTTCATCACCTGATGAAGCTAGTGTGCTTCCGATTAAACCTGCTAGACTATAACCTGGTGTTGTGTGATTTTTAACTTTGTTCACCCCTGTCCAACACTGGCATCTCCAAATCATGATGCAATGATGAAATAGTTAAGCGTACGTGTCATTACTTTCTTAAATCGATCCTCTGGTGTACAGTTCATTGAAAAAATGTCACAGGCCTAGAGTATTATCACTGAAGAGAACATGTGAAATGGGCAGATAATACTAATGTATTTTAATACAGAACAATTCAATCCAGAATTGGTTTAAATAGTAATGCTTGAGGCCACAACTTGGGGATCTGCAAAGGCAAAGGCATTCTGCTTCAGCTTCCAGTTCACGATAAATTGATAAGATAAGACAGGAGAAGGATGGTAACAATTTAGACCATGGAACAGGACACCGATTAGCAAAAGGCCTCTGGTTATGGCTCAACAACCTGTTATGTGATCAAAGGGTCACACAAGATGCTTCAAGTACAACAAAGCAAGAATTAAACAATGTGGGCTTCATTTTGAACTGATGGTGGGGGGGGGGGAAGATAAAAAAAAGGTCAAAAGAAGAAAGCAAAACCTGCGCGAGGAACTTAAAGTGTCTTCAAGGTGAGGTCCTGTGAATGATTTGGACAAGCAATCATACATATTCGTGGAAGTTCTTAACAGACAAGTTTCTAGATTAAAGATACATGGTACCTTATTCGGTTTTAGGATTAGTACTTTAAAACGCTGATAAATGAAGCAAATTTTCAGAGACATTACTAGCTCCAGATTTCACAAATTATCCAACAATCTCCACTGGATAAGTCTACCCTGGGGAGGCAATGGCCTGGTGGTATTATCACCAGATTATTAATCAGCAGTCCTGCCACATCCGGTCGTGAATGGTGGTGGATAATTAAACCACTCACTAGAGGAACTCAGCTAATGTTCTGGGGACCCGGGTTCAAATCCTGCCATGACAGATCAATTTAATAACAAACAAAAAAATCTGGAATTAAGAATCCACAAATGGCCATGTATTCATCAGCAATTGTTGGGAAAAAAAACCCATCAGGTTTGCTAAATCTTTCAGGGAAGGAAATCAGCCATCCTTACCTGTTCTGGCCTGCATGTGACTCCAGACCCACAGCGATGTGGGTGACTTTCAACTGCCCTCTGAAACAGCCTAGCAAGCCATGCAGCTGTACCAATCCCTACAAAGTCTCAAAGAAATGAAAGCAGATGAACCACCTGGCATCGACGTAGGCACTGGAGAAAGCAACGGCAGAAATAGCCCTATCGACCCTGTGACATCCTCCTGAGTAACATCTGGGGGCTAATGCCAAAATTGAGAGAGCTGTCTCACAGTCTAGTCAAACAACAGCTTGACGTAGTCATACTCACAGAATCATACCTTACAGACAACGTCCTAGACACCATCGGTGGCAACACAGTGGGATACAGGCAGTCGGGAGGAAGTTGCTCTGGGGTCCTCATGACTTCATGTTAAACATGGGCAAGAAAGCCTCCTGTTGATTACCACATACCATCCTCCATCGGCTGTTGAATCAGTACTCCTCCATGTCGAAGAACAATTAGAGAAAGCACTGAGGATGGCAAGGACACTAAACGTATTCTGGGTGAGGGATTTCAAGTCCACCACCAAGAGTGGCTTGGCAGCAGTACTACTCATCGAGTTGGTTGGTTCCTAAAGGACAAAGCTGCTAGACTGGGTCTGCAGCAGGTGGTGAGGGAGTCAAGAGGGAAAGCCATACTGTCCATGGCAGTATTGGTAAGAGTGACCACCACCCAGCGCTTGTGGAGACAAAGTCCTACCTTCACATTACGAATAATATTCATCGTGCTGTGTGGCTCTATCACTGCGCTAAATGGGACAGACTTCAAACAGGTCTAGCAACTCCAGACTAGGCACCCATGAGGCGTTGTGGGCCATCAACAGCAGAAATGTATTTCAGCACAATCTGTAACCTCACGCCTGGCATATCCCCCACTCAACCACTACCATCATGCCAGGGGATCAACCCTGGTTCAATGCAGAGTGCAGGAGGACATGCTAGGCATACCTGAAGATGAGATGCCAACTTGATGAAGCTACCTAACAGGACTACTTGCATGGCAAACAGCATAAGCAGCAAGTGATAGACAGAGCTAAGTGATCCCACTACCATTGCATCAGATTTAAGACCTGCAGTCCTGCCTCATCCAGTCATGAATGGTGGTGGGCGATTAAACAGCTTACTGGAGAAGGTGGCTCCACAAATATCCCCATTCGCAATGAATGGAAGAGCCCACCACATCAGTGCAAAGGATAGGGCTGAAGGAGTCACAACAATGTGAATCCATCTCTGCCTCCTACAGTGGTCCCCAGCATTACAGATACCAGTATTCAGCCAATTCGATTCACTCCATCTGATAGCCAGAAACAGATGGGGACAGTGGATACTGCAAAGAATATGAGTCCTGACAACATTGTGGCAACTGTACTAAAGACTTGAGCTCCAGAGCTTATCACCCCCCTAGCCAAGCTGTCCCAGTAGTTGTAACACTGGCATCTACCTGACAAATATGGAAAATTGCCCAGCTTATGCCCTGGACATAAAAAGCAAGATAAATCCAACCAAACCAATTACCGCCCCATCAGCCTACTCTTAATCATCAGGAAAGTGATGGAAGGTGTCATCAACAGTGCTATCAAGAGGTACCTGCTCAGCGACGCACAGTTTGGGTTTCACCAGGGCCACTCCGGTCCTGATCTCATTTTGGCCTTTGTTCAAACATGGACAAAAAGAGAGTTGAAATTCCAGAGGGGAGGTGGAGTGACGGTCCCTTGACATCAAGGCTGTATTCAACTGAGTGCGGCATCAAGGAGCCCAGTAAAACTGGGTGTCAGGAGGCAAACTCTCAGGTTCTTAGAGTGATACCTGGCAAATAGGAAGATGGTCATAGTTATTGGATGTCAGTCACCTCAGCTCCAGGACATCTCTGCAGGAGTTCATCAGGGTAGCGTCCTAGACCCAACCATCTTCAGCTGCTTCATCGATAAACTTCCGTCCATAATAAGGTCAGATGTGAGGCTGTTCGCCAATGACTGCGCAATATTCAACACCTTTCACGACTCATCTGATATTGAAGCAATCCATGTTTAAATGCAACAAGATCTAGATAACATCCAGACTTGGCTAACAAGTGGTAAGCAACATTCCTGCAATGCAAATGCCAAGCTATGACCATGTCCAAACAGAGACAATCTAACCACTGCCTCTTGACAGTCAATGGTCTTACAAACACCGAGTCCTCTGCTATCAACATCCTGGAGGGTACCATTGACCAGAAACCCAACTAGACTCACCGTTTAAACACAGCAGCTGCAAGAGCAGATCAGAGGCTAGGAATATTGTGACAAGTAACTCACTCCTAACTCCCCAAAGCCTGGCCATCATCTCCGAGACACAAGTCAGGAGTGTGATGGAATATTCCCCATGTGTCTGGATGGTTGCAGCTCCAACAAGGCTTGAGATGCTTGACACCATCCAAGACAAAGCAGCCCACGTGATTGGCAACAGATTCACAACCACCCACTCCCTCACCACCAATGCACAGTGTGTACCATCTACAAGATGCACTGCAGAAACGCGCCAAAGATCCTCAGTCAGCACCTTCCAAACCCAGGACCGCTTCCATCTCGAGGGAGGTGGTCAGTGGATACATGGGAATACTGCCACCTTCAAGTTCCTCTCCAAGCCACTCACTATCCTGACTTTGAAATAGGTGACCATTCCTTCACTGTTGCTGGGTCAAAATCCTGGAATTCCCTCCCTAAAGGCATTGTGGGTCAACCCACAGCAGGTGACTGCAGCGGTTCAGGAAGGCAGCTCACCACCACCTTCTCAAGAGCAAATAGGAATGGGCAATACATGCTGGCCTAGCCAGCAACACCCACATCCCACAGATAAATGTTTTAAAAAATGAAGATCAACAAGGACATGAGTGCTAAGAGGTGACAATGAACAACAGCATGTTGATAGTGATAGTCCCGATGGACAGAATTAAGTCAGGATGACCCAAGATGTACGCAAACACAGACAGATGGTTAAAGTTAAATCAGGGTGGCAATTTGGTTCATAGTCCCCACCAGAATGATGCAAATTTCTCATTTTCCAGTCAGGATCTGTGCCAAGAATAAAGTGCCGAAATTAGTATCTTTGTTTGCTGCAGGTCTGGGTGATCTGAACTGAGTTAAAGTGCAAACTTACAACAAGCGTGAATTTATAGCTACAGAACAAACAGAACAAGTCTGTGTTTGTTTTAAGAGCCGGTGATCACAGCTGGTTCTGGCTATTATTAATGGATATTGTGCAGCTTGGATAGATTTTGCCTCGATAGGTTTGTCTGGGATTGCAGACAGTGAAATTGTACTTGGGTAAAGATAATTTTCATCAATTTAAAAGATATTTGATCAATTTTAGAAAGACAACATTGTAAATGGAGAGGAACTGCATAATCTACAATAAAATATTTTGAAGAGTTTTTCCTTTAATAGTTTATTCATGTCTTTTTCCCCACTTTTTCTGATTCAGAATTGCTGTTATTAATTATCATTACTCTGTCTCTCTAACAGAGGACATACACCTATAAACACCATGAAGAAACTGACTCTTATAGTCTTCTTTGCACTGGTCAAGTCGGCAGTCAGTGTTGACAAAGTGGAGGAACTTCAGTCGAATGAGGAAAACAAAGAGCAGGAGTTCATTTACACAAACAGATACAAACGTGCCACAGTGTCGATGGAAAACAAGTGCTCATATACCTTCATTGTTCCCCAACAGAAGGTTACAGGCGCAATCTGTGTGAACTCAAAACCTGAATCAGTTGTGGAGAGCAGGGTCAATAAACAAGAGCTGGAGGTGCTCAACAATGAACTGCTGAAACAGAAAAGACAGATTGAGAGCTTGCAGCAGCTTGTCGAGGTAGATGGTGGGGTTGTTAATGAAGTGAAGCTCCTGAGGAAGGAGAGTCGCAACATGAACTCTCGAGTCACTCAGCTGTACATGCAGCTCCTGCACGAGATCATACGGAAGCGAGACAACGCACTCGAAGTCTCCCATCTCGAGAACAAGATTCTGAACCAGACGGCAGAGATGATGCAGCTTTCCAACCGCTACAGGGACCTGGAGCACAAGTATCAGCACTTGGCAGCGCTGGCAAACAACCAGACCTATCTCATTGCACAGCTGGAGGCAAGGTGCCAGCTGCTGCCAGCTGCCAAACCCGTGCAGCCACCACCACCCCCGAAACGCAAAATCAACCTCATTACAAACAATGAGATCCAACGAGATCAGAACCATCAGGACAGACGACAACTGGCACTAAACCTACTGCCAACCATGCCTGCTCTTCCTTCCAACATGCCCTCTGCAAATACACCTTCTGGTAAGTGGATTATGGCACGCATTGTGCACATTAAGATGAGTAACCTTTAAAAGATCGAATTGTGGCAAATGTCTCAGCAAGGTGAACACATTTTTTTTCAAATTTCATTCATGATACGTGAACATCCCGGTCTAGGCCGGCATTTATTACCCATCCCTAACTGCCCAGAGCTAAGAGTCAACAAATTATGGGTGTGGAGTCACAGGTAAGAACAGTAGATCTCTTCTCTAAAGATGATTTGGGACATTAGTAAAACACTGTGTAGAAGCTCATTAATTTAATATTGCATCACAGCAAACTTTTAATCACAGCTTAATGTTCAAGTTGCAAAAGATAGCACCTGCATCAACCACAAACAAAAACCGAAAGCACTGAAGAAACTCAGCAAACCTGAGTTTGGTTTGTGGAACTCAGAAACAGAGTTAATGTTTTGAGTCCATTATGGCTCTTCCCAGAACAAAAAAAAGAGTTATATATAAGCCACCACCTCCTCAAGGCACCACGCCCTCACAGGGTATTGGTATCCATTGATTTCCATCGGTTTGGTCTCTGGTTATGCTTTCGGCAGAATGGCTGATCAGGAACACACCACCCCCTGCCCCCAATCTACTCTTACCACCTGCCATCATGCGTTTTGAAAGTTTTACAGTGCGTCAACCAATTTGTTTGGCCGTGATCCAAACACACCTCCCACAGCCCAACAAGTCCTGGCAAGGGATTTGAACTGGAGCTTCTGGCCCAGAAGTAGCGGTGCGACCACTGCGTCTCGAGAGGTGTATAAATAACCAGAGGTGATAGAATACTCCAAAACCGATTCCAGCCAACTGCACCAAAGTAAAAATTCAAAATGTTCCTTCCTCCTCTAGTGGACACAAATCACTAGGCGGGAGGGAACAAATGGTAAAAACAAGGACTGCAGATGCTGAAAACCAAATACTGGATTAGTGGTGCTGGAAGAGCACAGCAGTTCAGGCAGCATCCAACGAGCAGCGAAATCAACGTTTCGGGCAAAAGCCCTTCATCAGGAATAAAGGCAGTGAGCCTGAAGCGTGGAGAGATAAACTAGAGGAGGTCTCTCCACGCTTCATGCTCACTGCCTTTATTCCTGATGAAGGGCTTTTGCCCGAAACGTCGATTTCGCTGCTCGTTGGATGCTGCCTGAACTGCTGTGCTCTTCCAGCACCACTAATCCAGGGATAGAACAAATGTCCACTGTGCTTTTCAAAAATTCAGTGACCCTATTTAGTTTGAACAACTGTTGTTTGTGAGTGCGTCTGGGAGATAACAGATCACATCTCTGGGCGCATCATCAGGGATTTAACATTGAAACCCTGAACACTGATTCTTGGTAAAATCATAGTAGAAGGTGGTTCACCAAGTCAACTGTTTGTTCGTTGAAAATAAGTCACATTGCCTGTGACCGCTGGGGTCAAAATGGCATCATGTGTGTCCAAAAAAGGCCATCATTTCAGTTTAATCAAATGAGAATAACATTTGCAATGCCTCGCCGCTCGACATTTTGTTGGCCATTTTAATAGTTACTTTTAATAAATCAGTTCAGAGCTGTTATTACACCCCTTTGGAGCAGGTGAGATCTGAATCCGGACCTGCTAGTCTGGATGTAAGGACATTACCACTACTCTATCAGACCCCTTAAAGTGACTCTAGGTGAGGCTTGAACTCTCAACCTTAGCATTTCACTTGTCCCTATACTGTCATCCAAGTCCTATGCATTGATATCTTGCATCAGTTGATGAAGACTTAATAGATCTTTTGAATCGACCTATTCAGGAATGTTATGATACATTTCTGGAATTGGTGGGATTTAAGCTGAAGGCTTCTGGCCCAGAGGGAGGGGTATCAGCACTGCACCAAAACAATCTCTCACGTCAAATCATCTGGTAGACTGAGCCCAACTAAAGTCTTGAGTTTCTCCAGTTGTGGCCCATTTGAGAAAGCAGGGTTATGCAAGACTTGGGAGCAGAGGAAGGAACGACATCTGGCAAAATCAGGGGGGTGTCTCTTCATTTCACTGAAGTGCAAGATCTTCATGCACAAAAAATGAAAACATTAAAAAGTCTTACCTCTCTGCGTCAAAATTACACACAAAACATGCAGCGCCGAGAAGCTGAGATGCTCCATTTAGGCAAAAGCCTTTATTGTCCCTGTGTACAAAAAATGCAGTTTTACCATGTACTAACAGGGCAGACTCTCAGTATGCAGCAAGTAGCGAGGACTCTTGTGGTGCAGTGGTAATAGCCCTAGCCATGGGTCAGGAGGCCCATGTTCACGTCCCACCTGCTCCAGAGGTGTGTCATAATACCCCTGAACAAGTTTCATAAAAATATCTACACCAAGCAGCGACACATGCAAATGTTACAGTCCTCTGAACACAAATTCACCTCCTCGTCCTACTGTCCCTGCTTTCCTTCACCAAAACTTGAAAGGAAATTCCAGCTCAAGTTCTTTAAGCTAGGTGGACTAATCTGGGAGTGGGCATATCTATCCCTACTCTATTTCATTAGTTGAAGCTGAGCTGTTGATATCCTTTCTTCCTGTACTACAGACAGGCAGTTCTACTTGCAAGCACTTCCTGCACCAACTGAAACTAATAATAGTTGAAATTGACTTGGAGGTTTTAGGGCAAGAAAAGGTGGGGGCTGATTTAAAAATGGGTAGCTTCACGATAATACATACAAAGACAACATTGCACTGCATTCAATGCAGATTCCAGAACCCCTCTGACTGATGCTGGTTAATATATTGTGTACATTTTGCACAGCATTCAGCACAAGATCTGATCAAGAACTATGAAAGTGACCATATTGCTCCAGACAGTCATTTGTTTATTTATTTTGAAACTCACTGTTGGGAACAGTGGGAAGTTTCTCATAAAACATGAATTATATTTTTTTATTCATCAATTGCTTGGCTGGTTTTAAGCCAAAACGTGGGCTTCCAAGTAAAGAAGAATCACAAGAACGTATTCCATCTTACTTTTTATGAGTTCAAGCTGGAGTCTTGGCTATCGTTCCTCCCTTTACTGACATGAACTTGTAGTGATTATAATGAGGTCAGCCAGGTAAGGCCACATTTGGAGTACTGCGTGCAGTTCTGGTTGTCCTACTACAGAAAGGAGATTATTAAACTAAAAAGAATGCAGAAAAGATTTACTAGAGTGCTACTCTAGGTGAGGCCTGAACTCTCAACCTTAGCATTTCACTTGTCCCTATACTGTCATCCAAGTCCTTTGCATTGATATCTTGCATCAGTTGAGGAAGACTTAATAGATTTTTTGAATCGACCTATTCAAGAATGTTATGATACATTTCTGGAATTGGTGGGATTTGAGCTGAAGGCTTCTGGCCCAGAGGGAGGGGTATCAGCACTGCACCAAAACAGCCTCTCACATCAAATCATCTGGTAGACTGAGCCCAACTAAAGTCTTGAGTTTCTCCAGTTGCGGCCCATTTGAGAAAGCAGGATTATGCAAGACTTTGGAGCAGAGGAAGGAACGACATATGGCAAAATCAGGGGGGTTGTCTCTTCATTTTACAGACTGGAAGGTTTGAGTTATAAGGGGAGGTTGGATCAACTGGGAATTTGTCCCCCCCCGGAGCGCAGGAGACTGAAGGGTGACCTTAGAGGTATGTAAAAACATGAAAGGCATAGGTAAAGGTTGATAGCCAACAGCTTTTCCTCAGGGGGACTCTAAAACCAGAGGGCATAGGTTTAAGGTGAGAGGGAAGAGATGCAAAAAGGTCCAGAGGGCAGTGAGTGTCTGGAACGGGCTGCCCAAGGTTCTGGTGGAAGTACAATTTGGTCATTTACAAAACATTTAGATAGGTAAATGGATCAAAGAGACATGAAGAGATATAGACCAAACAAAGGCATATGGGACCAGTTTAATTGTGAAAACTGGGCAGCTCAGACAATTTGGGCCAAAGGGCCTGTTTCCATGCTGTAGACCTCAGTGACTCTAAGTGGATCTCATAGAATGGGAGCTCCCTGATTGGATCGGATTAACAGCCTCAGTCAAGGAGCCCAGGCTGACAGATAAGAGGAGTGGGAAAGGGTCTGTTCTCTCTCAGAGCTGGCTCTGAGGGAGCTGGAGTAGGGCCAAGGACTCTCCCCATCAAAATAAAGGGGGACTTGGTGACAGGATATCAGTGCCTGTGGAATTAATTCAGAGCTGTCAATCTCCCTCTTGTCTGCAAGATCAGTCAATATTTACATAACATTGTTGCTATGACTGCCTTAGTGTGGATTTAGGCTCCTTTATTTTAAAAAGAATCACCTGACCATTTTTTGAAAAAAAAAGCGCAGATCTTTGTCTCGGTCTTGATAGGCTCAGTCAGAGAGGAAGGAGATCCTGCATCTCAGTACAGAACCATTCCAATCTAATGCCATGACCCAGTTGCATTGAGATGTCAGTAGGATCCAAGGGTCACTGACTTTCACAGGAGTTTGACAAGCACTTACTCTTTGCAAAGACGCAGGCACAATGTAGAGCCAGTCTTTCAGGGAAATAAACTGGGAAAGGTTAGAAGTAGCATGGATTCCACAATGCAATGTACCAAATCCTTAGGTTTTGCCAAAAAGCAAAAGTGTTTCAGTTGTCAACTTAATGGGATCATGAGTACTTATGCTAGTAAGTGACTTTCTTTCCTCCAGTAACATATTTAACTGAGTCATAGAGATCTACAGCAGGGAAATAAGTCTTTGGTCCAACTTGTCCATGCCGACCAGATATCCTAACCTAATCTGGTCCCATTTGCCAGCACTTGGTCCATATCCCTCTAAACCCTTCCTATTCACGTACCCATCCAGATGTCTTTTAAATGTTGTAGTTATACCAGCCTCCCACTTCATCTGGCAGCTCATTCCATATACACACAACCCTCTGCGTGAAAAAGTTGCCACTTAAGTCTCTTTTAAATCTTTTCACCCTCACCTTAAACCTATAGCCTCTACCTTTGAATTCACCTTCCCTGGGAAAAAGACCTTGGCTATTCACCCTATCAATGGCCCTCATGATTTTATAAACTTTTACAAGGCCACCCCTCAGCCTCCAACGCTCCAGGGAAAATAGCCACAGCTTAGTCAGCTTCGCCCTATAACTCATACTGTTCCAATTCCAGCAACATCTTTGAAAATCTCTTCTGCGCCCTTTCAAGTTTAACAACATCTTTCCGATAGCAGAGAGACCAGAATTGTTATTTTGGCTGGATTCAGTGAACCCGAGTCACTGAATCCCTAATACATTCACTGTATGAAGAACCTCTTTGCCATATTTCAGTGCCGTTATGATGTGTTGTGTAAATACAAGGGTTTTAATTCCTGTCACCTTTCCCGTGCTGACTTAAAACCTCAAATGTGGCGTAAGCCTCCAAAGAAAAAAACTGTGGAATTTGCCCCATGACCAAGAAGGCAAATCTTTCACAATCTCAATTGGCAATGCGTCAATGCTTTGAAGCAATCCTAGAGTTAATTTTGGCCTTAGTGGTAACGTGCTTTTTATCTCCCCATTGCTGGCAAGTGCATAGCCATCATGTTTTTGAAAAGACCCAAACGTCATCACTTTCACACAAATTATTGTGCATTGAATGCCTATGCAGAGTTTCTTTATGATTTATATATTGAACCATGCAGTTAGCTCTGTTTTAAAACAGGACAACTGAGTTGACAGGATTTAATACAAAATGTTGTCAGAAATGAGCAAGTATGCCTGTACCTCACTTTTTTTTTAATTCTAAGGCTATCGCCTGCCTTCTTTTATCATGAAAAACCCGATAGTGAAACAGAGAGTAATCAAACGAGTGACAAAGAGAGCAAACTGTGCCCGGGAAAAACCGCAACTGATCAGTAGTTTTGTATCTGCGTAGGCAGAGAGGAAGTCACTGATCAACCTAATTGCTTGACAGAACCATTAACTGGCTGTCATCGTTCCAATGGCTGCTGACATAACTGGAGCATAAAAGTAAAAGAACACTTGGGTACTGGTTCCAGAAGGCAGGAGGAGCTGTTAGCTTACAGCAAGACACGGCATCATTGTAAAATATTGCCTTAATAATCCTTGCGGCTCAGAATTGCCAATGTGTGATTGGAAAGTCAAGCAATCTATCAATTGTAATTAAAACTCAACCAAAATACTAATCTAATGGCAAATGTGAACCACCCATTTGGTTAAAATTAAAAATTGTTTTAATGTGTTATTTCAGGATTGTTTATTTGTTTCCAGGACTAAGGGGAAATTACACTTGTAAAGGATGAATTGCTTTTATGGTTAGGCTAAGCAAAACTTATGATGTATCATCCCATTTCATTCAGTGGTTTTAGTTAACCTTACGGAAAATCATTTAGCTTCCTGAAAACCCATCTTGACTGGCATGTGAATTTATACTTGGCTGAAAGTAAACACAATCATTAGCAAGTTGTCTGCATTTTCACCAGTCATTTTGGTTTGTTTTAGACATTCACCATTCTCACTGTAGCCGCCTACTCTCCCTTGACATCCATTGCTTTACTCTGTTAACTTCCCAGCCAGCTAGCTCTCCTAGTCTCTGACGGAGCAAAAAAAAATATACAAGGAGTTTGTTTAAATCAACAATGGAATAAAGAGATTTAAAATTTCAAAGGTTAAACACAATGGTGGGTGACAGAAAACCCAAATCACAAGCATTTCCTACTCTACAGGTATTATTCAGCTATTAAATATGAAATCGGAATTGAGCACCATGGAATTAAGCACAATGTTCAAACTTGTGCTTCATTTGACATATATCCATTAGCAGCCATTAGTTGTTTTATTTATGCCTGATGAAGGCATGTGCTAGCCAAGGGTAAGCTCAAGAAATGGCAAGTGCTTTTTGATTAAATTAGGTTAGATTGCTTACAGTGCGGAAACAGGCCCTTCAGCCCAACAAGTCCACACCGACCCTCCGAAGAGCAACCCAATTTACCTCTTCACCTAATACTACGGTAATTTAGCATGGCCAATTCACCTGACCTGCACATCTTTGGACTGTGGGAGGAAACCAGACCACCCGGAGGAAACCCACGCAGACACGGGGAGAACGTGCAAACTCCACACAGAGAGTCACTCGAGGTGGGAATTGAACCCGGGTCTCTGGTGCTGTGAGGCAGCAGTGCTAACCACTGTGCCACCGTGCTGCCCATAAATTTGCACACATATATGACACCAATCAAATCAGATCTCCTGAGGCACTGTGGTGGAGTAGAGCATTTAAATAAGGCAGGTTAGACTGACTCATACCAAATGCAAGTTGGATTCATAAGTAGATTCTGTAATTCCCTCCAGGCACACACATACATGTTCCCTCACTTACTCAACATCAGAAGCAAACACAGCAAAGTCCAGAAAAAATATTTTGAAATGCATCCTCAGATTACTATGAAAATGACAACTTTCCCAGAGAGATTAAGAGCAACAAGAATGTGGCTTCCTGAGGGCAGAAGGCAGTGTGCTCTATATTCACTTCCAGCAGCACCATATTTACAGTACTTTACACTTCACCTACATGGTGTTAACATACTTTATTTCTGTTTATAGCTATATCTTATAATTAGCTCCATATAGTGCAGTTTACAATAATCATATAGAATAAACGTAAACAGACTAGTTGATCTCTACCAGCCTTCTGCTGTCTGCAAGCCTTCTCCCATCCCTCTGCACCTAGCCCTTACAGTGAGATGGCTGAAAAGTTGAGGAAGTCCATCCCAGAAAAAAACGGTAGTAGAAAATAATCGAACCAGACAAGATCAGGGCACAGGGGGAGCACCAGTTCCATTCCTGATGATGTGGAGATGCCGGTGTTGGACTGGGGTGGACAAAGTTAAAAATTACACAACACCAGGTTATAGTCCAACAGGTTTATTTGGAAGCACTAGCTTTCGGAGCGCTGCTCCTTCATCAGGCGGGGAGTAGCACTGTGAAGGCTAGTGCTTTCAAATAAACCTGTTGGACTGTAACCTGATGTTGAATGATTTTTAACTCCATCCCTGATGATAGCCTACCGTCACGTTTCCAGTAAATCTACACATGGATATTACCTAGTGCCTTTGTTAACACATCCTGGGACCAACTGAAAGAAATGGTACAAACAAAACAGCAACTTAAACAGTTGTGCATGTGGTTTTGTTTTTCTGAACTGCCCAGAATTGTGGTTTCTCACTTTGCATTGCTGATTATCCCCTCAGTCAAATAAAATGCTCGGTCTGCTGGAGGTCTCTCCTGATGGCTTGGTGCATAATGAATTAGCCACTGTGCAACAGAGTTACACAGATTTAAGAGGCCCAAGTCTATTCCTCAGTCTATGCTGGGCTGGGCTTTGTGAGCCAGACAGTGGTAGGAGTGCTCAGTCTCCTTGATTTACAGCCAGAACTCTTGCTTTGCATAGCAACACTGTCAACGCTAATCGCAAACATGTCTGCAACGAGCTGGGTCCTGGAGCTCACGTTCTCAGCTCACACATTCACCACCGTCTGGAGTTCTCTGTACAGCAACCCCCAGAATGGGTCAGTCCCAACAGGCGTAAAAGGGGGAAACTGGAAGGGGAATTAAAATCTTCAAAATGGTTTTGTTGAAATCATAAATAATTTCCCTACAATCTTAACACTTGACATTATTACACAGTTGGTTTCAAGTCACTTCATCCATAGATGCTCAGAGAACGATCAGATCTCAACTGCTGAAGCAGTGGTTCACTACCACATCTGTCAATGCCAATTAGTTTGTACATTTTATTCAGTTTACTTTAATGCCACTGACTCCGGCAGAGTCAATGTTAAATGAAGGTGCAGTCCTTTTTAGCAGAGGACTGGAAATTACAGCACAGAATGCACAACAGATGTTTAATTCATCAACAGTGTAGTTATAGTATACGCTATTTGTAGAATTAGACTGCCCATCATACCACATTTCAACCAGAAAAACGAGAGTTGTACAAACATAATTAAATGCAACACAATTTTCAGAGAAATAAAGGAGTGACTATTTTTACAGCTGTTTAAGTTAAAAATTTAAAAGGAATTGAAGATTTGCCACCGAACTTGTTCTCACACTTGATATATCTAGAGACAGTCCCCAGTAGATGTGAATCGGAGATGTTCACTAATGACAGCACAGGGTTCATGACTTGTCAAACACTATAGCAGTCCAAGCCACAACACAACAGAAGCTGGACCACTTTCATGCTAGGGTTGAAGCATGGAAAGAATGTTACTCGCCAGGCAATGGCCATCTCCAACAAGAGAGCATCTAATCATCTTGCTCTTGACATTCAATAGCATTACCCTCAATGAATCACCCACTAACAATGGTAACTGAAGTTTACCATTGCTCAGAAACTGAACATGTCCAACCAAATAAATACGGAGATTACAAGAGCAGGACAGAGGCTTGGGGGAATCCTGCAGGGAGTAACTCATCTCATGACACCCCAATGTGTGTTCACCATCCACAAAGCTCAAGTCAGGAGTATGACGGAATATTCTCCACTTGACTGGATGAGTGCCGCTCCAACAACACTCTCAGGCCACTTGGGATGGGCAATAACGTTGGCATAGTTGGTGAATGTCTCATCCCTTACAATAAATCTTTTAAAATAATGAAGGTTAGGAAGCGCAGGAGGCAGTTTAGGTTTGGCCAGATCCATTACTGAATAGCTTGCTAATCCTTATTTTCACTATCCATATTTTTAAGTTGTTGCTGGAGAACTGTCCCAGCAGGAGTGAGTGAAATTTGATACGGAATCAACTTCAACGTTAAGAGTCACCTGGAGTTATTCAGTGAAATGAAAAGTGGTTAAATCATCGCCTCACTCCACGCAAACACCAAAAACAATTCTGATTTTCCCCAATTACAATGTTCATGCTGTGTCAATGTAACAAGAAACCTTTTTGCATGGATTATTTGAGGAAAAAAACAGCATTGATACGATCTTGCTGAGTTTTAAAGTACAATGGGTCCAATTTGAACCACAAACACAGTCATTCATTTGAGATTCAAATTATGCTACTGTTTGCACTGTAATTTCAAAATAAAATGGAACTTTTATAATCCATTCCTACATTTTAGAGCTGTTGCCTGCATTTCCTACAGTTTAATGTTCAGGTTTTAACAAATACAAAGATTCTGAAGCTTACACGGGGTGGGGGGGGGGGGCGGGGGGGGGGGGAGATGAGGACAGAGTTATGGGGTTGGGGGGGGGGGGGGGAATCAATAGTGAGCAATAATTCTGGAACATCAAAGAGAAAAATTTGTGGCCCAGGGAGGGAGGTTTAAATATTATAGGATGGAGCTATATATAAAAAAGGAGATTTTGCAATGCCTTCATAATGATAGCATTTGTCCTTCAACTATTGTAGGGATTTTGCACAAATCTCTATTTGTTTCAGAATAAAGGAGAAAGAGCGTTAGAGCTGAACTCCATAGAGTCTGACAGAGCAGGAACAATTACACGGGGTGAAGGGTGTAGATGAGGTGGGTGTGGGATAGCAGAGAACCAGACGGGAGCTCCTTGGTTGCTTTCCTGGCATTAACACTCTAACAGTCTCACCACTTGTAGTGTTTGGTAACACAGGAACAGGATGTAGGAACTCTCATCTGGGTCTCTGCTTTTCCCCCAACCCCGTCACTGCTGTCTTGGTAGGTGGGAAGGGCTGGATGCAGCAATCACGCCCGTTGACCCTGGGATAGCACTGAGTCGCAGTAACGAGTCACAAAGACAATATCCCCGAGCGCAGCAGAATATAACGATGAACCAAGAATTTAATGGGATTCTTGGCGAAGGCTTTGGATTGCTACCAACAGTCACTGCTCCTCAGGGAGGCCACGTGGCTAGCCTGTTATGTGCCTGAGAGCAAGTTTGAATAAAAATGTGTTTTTTTTAAGAATTAACAAAGTGAGCAATAGAATCATGAGGGGCATGGATAGGATAAATAGCCAAGGTCTTTTCTGGACTGGTAGGAGAGTCCAAAACTAGAGGGCATAGGTTTAAGGTGAGAGGGGAAAGATATAAAAGGTACCTAAGGGACAACCTTTTCACGCAGAGGGTAGTGCGTGTATGGAATGAGCTGCCAGAGGAAGTGGTGGAGGCTGGTACAATTAAAAGGCATCTGGACGGGTACATGAAGAGGAAGGGTTTGGAGTGATATGGGCCAAGTGCTGGCAAATGGAACTAGATTAGGTTGGGATATCTGGTCAGCATGGACAAGTTGAACCAAAGGGTCGGTTTCTGTGCTGTGCATCAGTATGATTCTATGACTCTAATTGTGTACGAGGCGGTGGTCATGGAAGGAATTAGAATGACAGTTAGCACAGACTCGGTTGAAGAAAGAGACTTTTGGTTTTATTATTTTTCTCCATGGCAACAACACAGGAGATTAATTAATATAACAGTACAATATGTTCTTGTACTCAAAAACATATTTTACACTTTAATTGTTTCTTCCCATTTGTTTCTGATACGTGGTATTTCCCTTGTTACCAATAAAAATAACCCATTGAAGCAATGCATTCAAATGACGTATTTTTAGTGAGCATGGCATAATCCCCACCACGTTCACACAGAGGATTGACTAACCCATTCAGTATTCTGTGGAATTTATAAGAATGAGAAGCGAGCACACAAAGATACAAAATTCTTAATAAAGGGCTGATGCAGATGCAGGAAGGATGGTTTTACTAGCTGACGGTCTTGAATCAGGGGTCAGAGAGTCAGAATCAGAGGTAAGCCATTTGGGACTTGGATAAGGATGGATCTCTTCACACAGAGAATGGTTAATCTCTGGGATTCACTACCCCTGCTGAGTCTAAAAGCTCACTCACTAAGTTCAAGACAGAAATTGATAAGATTTCTCTACTGACTTCAAGGGATATGGAAATAGTGCAGGATATGGTGTAGTGCATGACCAGCATATAATTAGAAATCATCTAGAATGGTGTAGTATCCTCAAAAGGATGACTGACCTATTCCTCCAGGCAAAAGTGAGGACTGCAGATGCTGGAGATCAGAGTCTAGATTAAAGTGGTGCTGGAAAAGCACAGCAGGTCAGGCAGCATTCGAGGAGCAAGAGAATCAGGAAGGGCATTTGCCCGCAATGTTGATTTTCCTGCTCCTCGGATGCTGCCTGACCTGCTGTGCTTTTCCAGCACCACTCTAATCTTGATTCTGACCTATTCCTCCTCCCATATTTCCATGGCAGCTTTGCACAATTAGCAATTACAGTGCTTTTACATCAAAGCTGGCACCCAAAACCTTCAGCTCAACAGCTCCCTTCCATTTCACATCTCAAGACTGTAAGAGATAAAAGCTAGATCGTCAGGTTACATTTAAAATGTTACCCAATTTACAGCTGTAGGTTCCTTCGGCAAATCATTGTACATAGGCTGGTCAAGACTCAAAGTTACTTCTTCACAACTGATCTTAAATGTTGTAAAGATGCCAGGCTGTTACATAGAATTTTTGCTTGGAGCCTCCTGACTTTGCTTTGTAAACCAACACTGAAAAGATGGATGTCTAAATAAATCCAGACATGGTCTCCCTCATCACCACCACCCAATTCTTTTAATCCAATGTTTTACTTGAGTTTGAATTGGACTCATTGTTGTCACATGTACTGCAATGCAGTGAAAAGTGTTGTTTTGTGTGCTACATGGGCAGATTGTACTACACAAAGTGCATCAGGGTAGCAAACAGAGCAAAGAATACAGTGTTACAGCCGCAGAGAAGATGCAGAGCAAGATCAGAATTAATATCTTAGGTGTCTGTTCAAAGGTCTTTTCAAAGCAGGAAAAATAAACAGTTCTTGAATCTGTTTTTGTGTGTTTTCATATCTTTACATGATCTGCCCGATGGTAGATGGCGGAAGAGAGTTTGACCAGGATGGGAGTCATCTTTAATTAACGTTAGTTGCTTTCCCAAGGCATTGGGAAGTATAGATGGAGTCAGTGGGTGGAAGGCTGGTTTGTGTGATGGACTGGGCTGTGTACACAACTCTCTGTAGATTCTTGCAGCCTTGGGAAGTTGCCAAACCATAATGAATATATTCTTTTCATAAGCCATGTGATGTCAGATATCATTTACAACGGACAACTACAGAATTGGGAGAGCTGCGAGATTTTGAAATTTCGTACCAAAACCAAAGTAGTTAGAATAGATTGATACCCATGTATTTAGGTTAAGGACATTCTCATTTGTTTTGCTTGTGAGTACCTCACCCAAGAGCATCATTGGTTGCTCATCACTTTCAGAAAGTGGAGGTGGGGTGCTGTCTTGAACCACAAGTCCTTTTGGTGTAGAACACCCAAGCTGCTGTTGGGTGTCCCAGGATTTTGATCCAGAGAAAATGAAGAAATTGTGGTATGTTTCCAAGTTAAAGTAACACTTGGCTCTGAGGGGAACTTGCAGTTGGAGGTGCTCCCATGCACTGCTGCCCTTACCCTTCAGTCAGTGGTTGGAAGGTGCTGTTGAAGGGAGTATGGCACACTTCTGCAATGCACCTTACAGTGACCGACCACCAGGTGTTGGTGGTGGATTGGGTGGGAGGTAGCAGGGGGAATGTTTGCACTGACCTTCTCGAATGGTGTTGGAGCTGCACTCACCCAGGAAAATGGGGAGTATTCCATTGCCCTCCTGATTTATGCAGGTCTTTCTAAATCAGTACGTGGTAATGAATTCGGATTTAAAAACAATGAAAACCAATGACAATTGTCAGCAATACTTTATTGTTTCCAACTCTGTCAGAGCCAATTTATATAGTACCGTTCATGACCTTAAGATATCAGCCAATGAAGTACTCCTGAAAGGTCACAGACATAATAATGGGAACTGTGTCAAAGTATGCCTGCATTCTAGAGATCAGGAACTTAAATGTCAACATGTTGTTTCTCGAGACAACTTGCTAATTTGACAAGTTTAGAAAGCACAAATCAGGATAATTTGTGCACAACTGGTAAAGAGGACCCCTCCCCTAGGCTCAATCTTAACCTTCCTCACTGAGCAGACAGCAGTTACATTCATCTGAGCGAAAGCAGGTATTTTCCTCAAATATTTTAAATCGATCCTGATAACATCATCAGGCAACTTGACCATTGTGGGGCAAGCTCTGTAGCTTTCTCACCAAGTAAGGTCAGAAGACCATCTGGAGCAGAAATAGCCATTTCCACGGTACAACTTTACATTTAAGTAATTTTGTCTTTTAATTAATCTCTCTACATCTTAAAAATATTTCATGTACATGGTGAGATATCCATTTTTCTGCTTTTGCAAGCTTCCTTAAGTTCTCTCGAGGGCTCCTGTTGGTCACTCAAACCAAATGTTCATATTTAATTTGGAAAATGGGGCAATTGAGACAAAGCTATGAATCACTTGTCTGCAATGGTTGTGAAAGGGGAGGTTCTCAGTTTCCAGTCCATGTAGCAAAGTGAACATGACGCAACCTCTCAGATTAGAGAAACATGCACTAAAATTCTTGGGGTCCAACTTTGTCACATGGAACCACGGGTTACCTTTAAAAGGCAGCATCCTATTCATCCACTTCCACGGTACATAAAGTATATCAACTAAATAAGCCAGCGGGATACTTATTTGCTCTTACAATTAAAAGTAATATTTATTTTAAGACATGAATATGTCAAAATCAAAAAAACCTCCAATACAGGTATGTGCAGGAGAATCTGTTTTTTGATAAAGAAATTCTCATGGAGCTGTGTCTTTGTTTATTTATTGTTACTAATTCTTTGTTGGTTTTCTCTGCTGTGGGGAGAAGGCTGGTAAGTGCTTCTGGTCATTGAGAAGCCGTGAATGAGACTGCAATAAATGTTCAAACGTTAGGTTTAGGTTTTACTGTCACATATACTCTAGGGGTACACAAGACTCTCCAAGTGCTCTACTCCCAGCTCCTGGCAGACAAAGAAAGCGTATTCGTGATACCCTCAAGGCATCACTGGTGAACTGCAACATTTCCGGAAATCACTGACCCAAGCCCATCTAAAAATGGCGGAGGAACATCTGGGAGGATGTTGAGCACCTCGAGACTTGCTGTCGGGGGAAAAAAAAATGGAAGCCAGGCTAAAACAGCAAAAGGAGCGCACTTTCACACCAACACCTTCACCTACCCCTTCCCGTGACCACCACTTGCCTCAAGGGTAACAGAGCCTGCGGTAGCCGCATCAATTTGTACAGACTCACCCTGAGAGTGAGAGAGAGTCTTCCTCGTCTGCGAGGGACTGTTGGTGATGACAGTACAATGAAACAGGTGCAAGGTTACCATTCTTGCCGCCACCTTAGGTACAATGGTACCTGGGTATAAAAATAGTGAGGGGTGGCAGAGCTCCTTCAGATAATGTGTCCATATTCATGACTTTCAGTAGCAAAGGGCAATGTGCTGTTTAAAATAATCCTGTGTGGATTACCATGCTTTGGTTTCTGTCCATATACAGTATGTTTTCAAAGTGTCTATGAACAACAGCTGGACGTGCCACTGTTGTCCCAATTTAATCAGGACTGTAATAGCCTGCCTGCTGCAACGTAATTCAAGACAGCTGTTAATCTGGACAAGACTGAAATGAATCGTTTCCCTAGAAACAAATGTAGGTGCTTCCTTTTTAAATCTTGGTTCTCACAACAGCACCAGATGGCTTTCAGACTAACAGGTTTTGTCAGGATTCTTCTGCTGAAGTAAAGCAAATGGTCATTCATGCTCATCCTTCAAATGTCTTCAACGTAGCAGGAATGGATTTAATACTCGAGGCACCAAATGCCAGAAATGGCCCGTCTTTTTTTATTCAGCTGGTAATGGCAAATATTCAGCCTGCCAGCAACATTCTGGGGCCGCTGGAATTCTCTCTATAACCTAGTCTATCAAAATTAAGACTTAAAAAGCTGCTTAAAATACACAATATGATTTATAACTCATTGTAGATGGTGGGTATGTGGGACACAGAAATCCAAATAAAATACATTTTGGGAAAGACAGAGTGTTGCTGGGCCATTTTTGTGTTTGCCGTAGATTCGCTGTCACATTCGGCATCTACTCTAATGGGACCAGCTAATTTCTCCACAGCTTCTCACACTAATATGATCAGCTGGTACTATGCATAAAAAAATTAATTAGATTTCATTGTGTAATTGGTGAACTTCTGTGAAACCATGACACACGTACATGAATGACTGCTTTTTTTTTGAAACCCTATTTTTTCTAAATTCAACCCGCTCCAATACGCTATTATACTACTCAGGAGCAGGTGGGACTTGAACCCAGGCCTCTCTGGTCCTGAAGAAGGGCTTATGCCCGAAATGTCGATTCTCCTGCTCCTCGGATGCTGCCTGGCCTGCTGTGTTCTTCCAGCACCACATTTTTCAGCTCTGATCTCCAACATCTGCAGTCCTCACTTTCTCCTAGTTGATCTTAACCTACTGTGAATCCTCTTGCAAGGATGCCTACCTTGAAGAAGCTCTCCTCCTCCCTCTACAAGGATCTCAGTAAGGACTGCACCCCCCCCCAGGTCATCTCCTCTGCCCTGAAGCTCTTCAGCCACGTCCTGAAACAAGCTTGATACTATAGCCACATCTCTTTCCTCAGCACGTGCCTACGGGACCGACTGACCCCGCATGGACTCTGGACTACGTTCAGGCCAACACAATTTGGACCCAACCAGGACAACCAGTACCTACAACAAATCCGAGGCCTCCAGCAACAGACCTCCCTCCGAGTCCTCCGTTCCACTCTCGCAGCCATGCGCCGCCACCTACACTCCCCGTAGTCAGACACCTGCCCCAGCTCAGGACAACACTCTCCCAGACCTGCAAAGGACCTCTGCTGTTCTTCAACCTCAGAAGAATTCATACACTGAACAAACACCGACTTGTTTGTACAAATACCCAGGAAAAATGAAAAATGACCCAGCCTCAGGTGACTGACTGTGTGGAGTTTGCACGTTCTCCCCGTGTCTGCGTGGGTTTCCTCCGGGTGCTCCGGTTTCCTCCCACAGTCCAAAGATGTGCAGGTCAGGTGAATTGGCCATGCTAAATTGCCCGTAGTGTTAGGTAAGGGGTAGATGTAGATGTAGATGTACATGTAGGGGTATGGGTGGGTTACGCTTCGGCGGGGAGGTGTGGACTTGTTAGGCCGAAGGGCCTGTTTCCACACGTTAAGTAATCTAATCTAAAAAAAATGTTGCAAATCTATTTAAAGAAAATAAAGTGACATTCATCCAAGGTAGATGAGCATCTCTCATTCCTGCCTGAATCACAGACTTCACAACAAATGCAGTGGTGCCTGAATTTGGTTCCTTTGTTTCAAGGCTTTAACCAGTATAGGCCACAGGCAAGCCAGTGACATTGCACAGATCTAATGTCTAACACCATTTATTCATAGTAAAGTACAGCAATTTGACACATTCAACCATGATTAACACCAGAATTCTAAGCTGATAGGCAATATCATAATTTGAATATTATCATTTGGCTGTGAACACGAGACTGCCAAATCACAAAACCTCTAGCATGAAATATTGCAGAGAAATTCTCTAACTTTCTCAATGAATAATTTCCAAAGAAAGCAACAGATTTTTGAGCACACTGCATTCTTCCTGTCGCCCACCAAACTCAGGATAACTTGATCCACATGAGTGAGCCATTTCTGCCAGAATACCTCATGTGTTTGAAAACATTCAATTGTATCACAAGTTTAATTATATCAAAAATAAGCCAATAACGTGTGAGAGAGTTAGTGCATTATTGACCTGCCAGCCCTTCAATTAAATGGAAAAAGCAGCAAGTTTTGATCTTGCTGGTGCTCAGTGGGAAGTTGCTGATGGTGAGTCCCAGCATGTATGGTTCCCTGCAGTTGGGGCTGGGAGAGATGTGGGTAGGGAATTATTGTTTTCTCAGCTGTAGGTCAGACTCACCACACTTCAGGAATTCCATACCAGTTGGACTTATATAATTCAACTTATATAGGCCTTCCTGAAGAAGGCTCATGCCCGAAACGTCGATTCTCCTGCTCCTTGGATGCTGCCTGACCTGCTGCGCTTTTCCAGCAACACATTTTCAGGACTTATATAGTGACTAAGAGAAACTGGTGCTGATGTTTTAACAATGAAAAGGTTTTATCTGGTGAATGAGATGTACATTTCCCTTATCAAGCGGTCTGTCCAATGTTCAGGCAATGAAAGAAACAAATAGTGTTTGTCCAAGAAGTGTAATTTTAACGTTTTAAAAAGGATTTCTACTTTGAATGCGAAATCCCACAAACAGCAACAAGATAAAGTTAAAAATCACACAACACCTCCTTCATCAGGTAGCTCCAAAAGCTAGTCCTTCCAAATAAACCTGTTGGACTATAACCTGGTGTTGTGTCATTTTTAACTTTGTCCACCCCAGTCCAACACCAGTGCCTCCACATCACAGCAATAAGATAAAGGACCAGATGAAGACTTTATTGGTGCCTCCACATCACAGCAATAAGATAAAGGACCAGTTGAAGACTTTATTGGTGCCTCCACATCACAGCAATAAGATAAAGGACCAGTTGAAGACTTTATTGGTGCCTCCACATCACAGCAATAAGATAAAGGACCAGTTGAAGACTTTATTGGTGCCTCCACATCACAGCAATAAGATAAAGGACCAGTTGAAGACTTTATTGGTGCCTCCACATCACAGCAATAAGAGAAAGGACCAGTTGAAGACTTTATTGGTGCCTCCACATCACAGCAATAAGATAAAGGACCAGTTGAAGACTTTATTGGTGCCTCCACATCACAGCAATAAGATAAAGGACCAGATGAAAACTTTATTGGTGCCTCCACATCACAGCAATAAGATAAAGGACCAGTTGAAGACTTTATTGGTGCTGTTGAGGGATAACTGTTGGCCAGGACAGGCCCCCTAATTAGCCTAAAAAAAAACCCCACTGTGTCTTTAACATTCATCTTGGAGAACAGAAGGAACATTGATCTAATAAACTTTCAAAGATGTAACTTTTCTGCTAAGATATTATTCTCAAATTCTACAATGACAGTGCAGTGCAGATGTGATAGGTCTCTGGAACAGGATTTGAACCCATGACTCTGAGTATCTAGAATGCCATCACAGAGCAAGGGCTAAAATTCTGTGCATCAAACCACGTGTACTGCATGTAACCTCATATGATACATTGTTGGAACTGTCCAGATCGCAAATAGCTCACAAGTAAATAGACAATTATTCAAAGATCTAAATCTACAAATGTCTGGAATAGAAATCAAATATCCTTTCAGAGACTAATCATGCACAATAACAAATTGTCAGTCTGATTAAATAACAATGGTGTCAGGGATTCCTAATTACACTGTCACTCTCTCAGGGTTAAGATATTTGTAAGACAAAAACATTAAAAAAAGTCTGTTGCTAGCTGGCTGAAATATCCATGTTCTTCAACTGAGGTAACTTGGATTTTCAAAAGGAACAACACAGCTCATTTTGGACTTGACAAAGCGAAAGGAGCAAAAGTCACACATATTTATCCCTGTAGATTCAGTGATGTGGGACATCACTAACTAAATACAATATGTAAAAGCCCAAAAACAAAATTACTTGTAGGGATTGACTACCAAAGACCAATCTCCATGTAAGATTGTCATCTGCGAGTTGTACATTTTAGAAAATGAAGTAATTTTACCAGTTTTCAGGGAGAAGCTTAATTTCAACTCATTGACATACTGTTGCTATAACAGACTCAATATATAAGGTAACAATGACCATCAAGCACAAGGTGGCCTTTTGGTGGGATGCAATCGGGATAGATATTTTCTGACTGACCTGTTCAGAACTGTGACACTGCTGTCATACTGGAGAAGATGGTGAACTGAAATGAGAGCCATGAGCACGAGTGCAGGACTAATATTCAACACTTTCTGGAGTAAATTAGTTTTCTTAACACAGTACACAGAGCAGTAGGGTTTAGCTTACAAAAGTAATGATGTTACTTGTGGTACAATAGGGAGCAGCTGATGTGGCTCAGAATTCCAGTCAAATGGAATTATTCTGAGGTGAGTTTGTGAACCAAATCTTGAAGGTTCAATTTTCTCCAGGAATAATTAACAAACATTGTGTCATCGCCAAGGTGACAATATTTCAAACTAGAACTTAAATTTTGTAGATATTGTTTTAAGGACAGAGTTTTGATTTCTGCTAAATATGGCATCAACATACATGAAAATCCACAAACTACAACATTCCTGTTTATTGAGATCTAATAACAGGAGGACTAGATTATTTGGTCCTGGTTGCAATTAGATCCTCGCTTATACCCTGTTGACTTTTGTAATGTTACTCAGTTAGTGGTCAACCCCCATATAAGCTGCAGTAGCCAAAGGTACTTCATTGTCGCCATACAGAGTGCAATATTTGCTTGGCATGGGTACATGTGGGATGCTGCCTGACCTGCTGTGCTTTTCCAGCACCACACACTCAATACAGGACAACACCACAACAGCAACCAAGGGTGGGCTATAAATGCTAGCCAAGCCAACAATGCCCACATCCAAGGAATGAAGTGCAAAAAAAAAGGACCACATTTAACACTCACACAGACAAATCATCATTCCGTAAAGACCAAATCTTTCTGATAGTTTAATCCTTCAGTTACACCACTCGCAAATGTTAAACAGAAGTTTAACCATGTTTGCAACTACATAACCATTGAGAACCATGAAATATCTAAGGGTTTGATAATCTCGGCAAGCGATTAGCTTGTAAAAGTAAAGCACATAGGATTGGGGTGGGGGAGGGGGGGGTGTACTGATGTACAGAGAAACCGTGGAAATAATACACACAGAAGCGGAGCATTTGGCCCATCTTGTCCATGTTTGATGCACTTTCTAATCCCATCTTCCTGCACACGGCCCATAGCCCTGCAGCTTACAGCGTTTAAAGTGCATATCAAGGGACTCTGAGTGTGTTTCGGGTCTCTGAACCCCCCAACCAAATTTCAGACACCCACCACCCTCAGCATAAAAAACATTTTCCTCACAGCCCTTCTAATCCTTCTGACACTTAACTTCAGTCTATAAACCATAGACTTTTTTCAACTCTCTGCCAAGGGAAACAGCTTCCCCCTGCTCACTTTATCGCAATTTTGAATACCTCACTCATGTCACTCCTCAGCCTTTTCTGTTCCAAGGACTCTACGACCCTCTCCAATCTCTTCATGTAGCTATAATTCTCCAGCCCTGGCAGCATTCTAATAAACCATCCGGAACTGGTTGGCAGACCGGAAACAAAGAGTAGGGGTAAGTGGAGTATTTTCCGAATGGCAGCCAGTGACTAGTAGGGTACCGCAGGGATCAGTGATGGACCCCAACTATTTACCATGTAAATTAATGAATTAGATGAGAGAACTAAGTGCAATATCTCCACGTTTGTAGACAAAACAAGGCTGTGAGAGGATGAGCTGTGAGGTTGATGCAGGAATACTTTGGCGTGATTTGAACAAGTTGAGTGAGTGCGTAAATATATAACAGCTGAAGTATAATATGTTAAAAATCACACAACACCAGGTTATAGTCCAACAGGTTTAATTGGAAGCACTAGCTTTTGGAGCACTGCTCCTTCATCAGGTTCAACCACCTGATGAAGGAGCAGTGCTCCAAAAGCTAGTGCTTCCAATTAAACCTGTTGGACTATAACCTGGTGTTGTGAAATTTTTAACTTTGTACACCCCAGTCCAACACCGGCATCTCCAAATCATGAAGTATAATATGGATAAATGACAGGTTATCCACTCTGGCAGCAAAATAGGAAGGAGTATTCTTACTTGAATCAGGACAGACTGGGAAAGGGGGAGATGCAGCAAGACCTGGGTGCCCTTATACACCACTGAGAGTAAGCATCCAAGTTCAGCTGGCAGTGAGGGAGGCTGTTGTTATGTTGTAAACATATTCTCCACCACCTCAATCCTGTGTGCTTGTATGGTGTACTGACATGTACAGAGAAATCGTAGATAGCAAAAGAATTTGAGTACAGGAGCAGGGATGTCTTGCTCTAATTGTACAGGGCCTTGGTAAGTCCATATCTGGAGTATCGTGTGTGGTTTCGGTCTCCTGATCAGAGGAAGGATGCTCCGGCTACAGAGGGAGTGCTGGGGAAGTGACTACCTCTGGACTGTTCATCCAGAGACTCAGGTAATACTTTGGGGACCCATCTTCGAATCCTGGAAGATGGTGGAATTTAAATTCAACAGAATTTAATTTAATTCTGATGACCATTGTGGATTGTCAGGAAACATCCGTTGTCTGGTTCGCTAATGTGCTATCTTTACCTGGTCTGGCCGACATGCGACTCCAGACCTACAGCAATGTGGTTGGCTCATAACTTCCCTCTGGGAGATGCCCTCATCCCATGAATGAATAAAAATAAAGATCAATTTCTGGCATTTTACAATTGATGAATGAGAGAAACTGGATCGATTTGGATTCTATACAATCGGAGTTCAGAGGAATAAAATTCTAACAGGACTAGACAGGATAAATGCAGGAAGGATGCTGCGAATGACCAGGAAGTCAGGGGTCACAGGTTAAGTACACAGGGTTAGCCATTTAGGACAGAGATGAGAAGAAATTTCTTCAGCCAGAGAGTGAGTAGCCTGTGGAATTCTCTGCCACACAGAAAACATTTGAGGCCAAAACATTTTAATGTCTACAAGGAGTTAGAAATAGTTCTTGGAGATAAAGGGGTCAAAGAATACAGGGAGAAAGTGGGACAAGATCAGCCATGATCATAGTGAATGGTGAGGAAGGCTTGAAGGGCTGAATGGCCAAATGTTTCAAAAGCTGAAGAAAGAATTTCCATTTGAAAAGGATGAAAGGGTTGGAGATAAGGCCACAGGACTGTGATGCTGATTCTGTGACTCAGGCTCATTTTTAGCTGAGGTCTTCACTGGGATCACTGAATTCAATCTACAAAAGGAACCTTTGTTTTAGGTGGAATCGTTGAAAACGATGCTGTTGTACTTTGGGACAGTCTTTGCCATTCTTCCATGCCGTACTGTACAGCACAGAGAGGTTCATCTTGCATTTGGCCGTAACACTTACAGTGCAAAACAAAGTACTGTTTGGCCACATATTGGAAATGCAGCAATTTAGCACAATCTCACATGGTAGCAGAACTGTCACCAGGAGGTCAGGATCAAAAGGGGGTATTATAAAAATTACATGACATCACTCATATGTTATAGGCATATTTTAACCTTGTTGGGCTGTATCATACAGTTGTTCAAACATTAAGATATCCCTTGCTTATGCCAATACTGGTATTCAATATCTAAATGTTTTTAGTAATATGGTGCTGATAATTGGAACACAGACACACACACAATCTCACGTTCCCAATAAGATGCATGTATACTGTATATAGATACACATACACCGATGTTTACCAATACATAAATTTACATGTTTACTTACAACGCAAACAATCTGCCGAACTATTCGGTCTTTGACCCCACAACCATGCAATAGACAATAGGTGCAGGAGTAGGCCATTCTGCCCTTCGAGCCTGCACCATCATTCATTATGATCATGGCTGATCATCCTTAATCAGTATCCTGTTCCTGCCTTATCTCCATAACCCTTGATTCCACTATCCTTGAGAGCTCTATCCAACTCTTTCTTAAATGAATCCAAAAACTGGGCCTCCACTGCCCTCTGGGGCAGAGCATTCCACACACCCACCACTCTTTGGGTGAAGAAGTTTCTCCTCATCTCTGTCCTAAATGGCCTACCCCTTATTTTTAAGCTGTGTCCTCTGGTTCGGGACTCACCCATCAGCGGAAACATGTTTCCTGCCTCCAGACTGTCCAATCCTTTAATAATCTTATATGCCTCAATCAGATCCCCTCTCAGTCTTCTAAACTAAAAAGGGTATAGAAGCCCAGTTGCTCCAATCTTTCAACATAAGATAGTCCCACCATTCCAGGAATTGACCTCGTGAACCTATGCTGCAATAGCCAGAATATCTGAAAGAGCCAAATCCTAGCTTGGATTTGGACTATGTGCCAGGGCTGTTCTTGGATGTTTTGTTCAGCTGAGCTTGCTGCTATCCAAGACAGGAGCCAAAACACACTTCACTCGTACTGTTCAAAGCTCCCCAAAGGAAAACGGAGCCTGTCGGTTGTATTTCTCAAACATATCGTCATTAGCTGACAGCCTGGTTTACTGAGTGAACTGATACTCCCTAATGTTAACAGACCAAGCAGTCGACTGCAATAAGAACAGGTGTCAAACTTCTTGTTCCTGAACAGCTGTAAATGTGCTTAACCTGTTCAAGGAATGCAACATCAGTCTACAAACATTCATTCAAAGTGAGGAGCAGAAAGAGACCACTTCACTCTTCATGCCTGCCCTGCCTTTCAACAAGATCATGACTAATCAGTTTGTTTTGAATTCCAAATTCCTATCTACCCTGATAACCAGTCATTCCCCTAACAACAATTCGCCTTGGTCTTAAAAACGCTCAGTGAAGTTCTCCACCCTACAGCCCTCAATGCCTTCTGAAGCAAAGAGTTCCAAAGTCCCACAGCCTCAGAAAAAATTCTCATCTTCCCTGAAAGGTTGACCCCTAATTTTGAAACAGTGTCCTGTATTGCTGGGTTTGTTGTCCCTTGCATATCCATCTTGTCAACATCATTCAGGACTTTATACAGTTCAGTCAAATCACCCCTCACTCTTCTGAGCTCCAGCCCAAACAAGCCCAACCTGTCCAAACTTTCTCCGGAAGCCATTTTCTCTAGGTGGCTAACTCAGAAACCATCTCTGAGCACTGTCTGCAAAGTATCCGCATCCTTCCTTCAATAAAGGAGAGCAAAATGGTGCCCAGAATTTGAGGGGTGATCCCACCAATATCCTGCATAATTGAAGCACAACACTGTCACCTCTTTGTTCAATTTCCATCATAATAAATGCCAGCATCCCACTAGCTTTTTTGATTATATGCTGTACCTGTGTACTAAGCTTGTGACTCAAGCGCTTGACCACCCAGATCCCTCTGCACCTTGAAATTCTAGAGTCGTTACATAATACTGTGCTTTCTGGCCCAGATTCCAAATCACTTGACCAGAGCTCAGCTGACTTCCAATTTTATATTATGGCATAATAGGAACAGGGGCTCTCACAGTTGTGGGCATATACCCAAAAGTTGTGAAGTGAGTGAGGTATAGCTGGCCATGGCATTCACAGGGGCACTGCTGGAATTGTACTGGCCTGCTGGTTAGCTGGTTGTATTGGTAGGTCAGCCATCTACACTGGGAGCTCAGGGGATTGCGCATGGGGTAAATAAGCCTCGTAAAGAGGAGGTTGCATTTCTTCTCTTGGCTTCAACTAATACGTTAGTGCTGTGGAAGGTGGCTGGAATGAGGAGAGAAGAAAGATGGTTGACTGGATTTCTGATATCTTCCTGGAGGCGAGCATGGTTCCTACAATGTGAAAAGCAGGTGCCCAATAGTATCACTGAGTGTGGCTGTGTGTAATTAGGAGATAGGAACAGCCTCCCACCCAACCTTCAAACAGAAACTGCAGGTTTCAGAGCCTGAGTGAAAATGATAGAATCATAGAAACCTTAATGTGGAAGCAGGCCATTTAGCCCATCGAGTCCACACCGACCCTGTAAAGAGCAAACTACTCAGACCTACCCCATTCCCCTAACTTTGCATTTCCCATGGCTAACCCACCTAGGCTGTACATCCCTCGACATCGTGGCCAGTCCAACTGAAAACATCCACTTTAATTTAGTTTTACTTTCTCATTGATAACTGCAGGTTCTCTTGACAACATTGAGACTTTGGGACATTAAATGGACTCAGTGGCAGAATGTTATATTACGTATCACATTCTCTAACTCTGTGGTATTTGAATACCATGCAACTTGTGGTGAATAGCCAAAACACACATTACTCGCACTGTTCAAAGTTTCCCAAAGGAAAACGGAGCCTGTCAATTGTATTTCTCAAACATATCGTCATTAGGTGACAGCCTGGTTCACTGAGTGAACTGATACTCCCCTAATGTTAACAGGTCAAGCAGTCGACTGCATCAAGAACAGGTGTCAAACTTCTTGTTCCTGAACAGCTGTAAATGTGCTTAACCTGCTCAAGGAATGCAACATCAGTCTACAAACATAATGAGGAGCATAAAGAGATCATTTGACTCTTCAAGCCTGCCCTGACATTCATCATGACTAATCCATTTGATCCTATCTATCCCAAATTAAGTGTTCTCTGACTCCCAAAAAGGTTTAATATGCTTTGCACTTCTTCACTTGATGTTCTGCAGGGCCATGGAAAGACTGTTTAGAAGCATCGGAGGCTGGCAACGAAGCCACTGGTATCTACCTGCTGAAACCTGAGAATACAAACCGTCTTATGCAGGTCTGGTGCGACCAAACGCACGATCCCGGTGGTTGGACAGTCATCCAGAGGCGACAAGATGGATCAGTGAATTTCTTCCGTAACTGGGAGGTTTACAAGGTGAGCGAAGCTTTTCATCACAGTAAGCTTGTTTCAGATCAAAAAGGTGGTCTTGGGCATTTCAAAAGGAGGCTGCAACAGTTGGCAAGGGAGAGAAGGCATTGAGGGGCACACTGCTTGGGTGAAGTTTGGAGGGAGGCAACGTAGGCATAGCACCCACGTTTGGGGGCAGAATGACTTGTTCATGTTTTGTAATTAGTAAAGATCACTGAAGCTTCCTAAAAAAAATGTTGGTTTATTTGTTGCATTTGACATCATAAATTATCTGTTGCAAAGATTTATTCTTTTCTAAATAGAAAGGAAAGGTTTCTCCGAAAGTGCAGGTTCGGAGGCAAGTGCATTGAATACCTGGGCCTTCCACAGTCACTGAACTATTTTCCAAACTTCCCCATTCAAAACATCAAAAAAGGAAAAGTATTGGAACGATTCTAGAATGCCATTAGTAACACAGCCAATGGAATGGTTAAGCTATTTATTGAAAGGGTTTTTACAGTTCAGACTGCAACAAGACTCAAGGGAACATTTAAAAAAAAAGGAGTTGGATACTTGTATGACAAAAGGAAATACATTCAGGACTAAAGGGAGAGTGCAAGTGGGGTCTAACTGGACAACTCTTCCAAGCAATGATGGGCTGAATGGCCTCCTGTGCACTTTGACCCCCATCACCTTTTTGAAAATTCAAGTTGTTTTTATTATTATGGAAAAAGCTAGTGCAGGAGAAACTCACAGGTGACAGAACAAGAGTTAAAAACTTAACCCAATCCAGTTAAATCCGATATGACTACTCTTCTTCACCACTTGCTGAATCACTCCTATAGTTTATTTTATTTCAGCATCCATGTTGCTTTTATACGCACCTTTGTATCACATTTAATGTAGAAATGGAAACTGGAGTTTGTGGAATTCTGAAAGCAAACTGAAACTTTGATTTCTGATCGCGGTTTTTGAAGTCAACAGCACAATACAAAATAGCCAGCCCCTGAATTAATGGGTCACATTTTGTTGCAGTTGGTTTACAGCTGCACAAATAAGCCTTTTACTGCTATATACTCGCCTCTATCCAGTATTAGCAGAACAAACATTAGCATAAATAACTGTACAAACAAATAACTCATTGGTCTTGTCCCTACACCTCTAATCATAAGTTAATCATTCCTGTGAAAAGAAGCTTTTGGTCATATTTTTTCTAAACATTCTTGCACCTCTTGTTCTACTATCCTCCTATAGTTAGTAATACCATGGATCATCCTCACATTAAACCTTCACTTAAAGTTGTGGTTGCACTCCAGAAGTTACTACTTTAAGTAAAATAACTTCTAATCTGGCAAACATTAAATGGTTATGCTAACAATACATTGTTAACAATGTTAGAGTGAAACATCATTCAATAAAGCAACATTAAGTGGGCCTTACTGTCTCTGTGGCAAAAGTGAGGACTGCAGATGCTGGAAATCAGACTCTAGATTAGAGTGGTGCTGGAAAAGCACATCAGGTCAAGCAGCATCTGAGGAACAGGAAAAATCGACGTTTCGAGCAAAAGCCCTTCATCAGGAAAATGTTGATTTTCCTGCTCCTCGGATGCTGCCTGACCTGCTGTGCTTTTCCAGCACCACTCTAATCTAGACTCTGACTGTTTCTGTACCTGACCTGAAACGTTTCTCCACAATTCCCTCTCACCCACAAGCCAAACAGATTTAATAAGTCCAGCATCCCTTATGAAATATCTGAGAAAATAAACTTATATAACGCTTTCCAGCCAATGAACAGTCAGTTTATAACCAGTGAAGTACTTTGGAATTTTTGTTGTAATGCAAGATGCATTGCAGTCAATTTTGTTGACAACAAGCTTTCACAAACAACGATGTGACAATGACCAGATAATCTATTTCTGTGATGTGGGATTGAAGTATTGGCTAGGACACCGGGGATAACTCCTGCATTTGTCTTCAATATAATGCCACAGACAGCCTTTAGATCCAGCACAGGAGGCAAATGGGACCATAGTTTAATGTCTCATCAAATAAATCGCACGTCCAAGAGTACTGTGCATCCTCAGTGCTGCACTGGAGAGCCATTCCTGTGCTTAACCCTTGAAGTGGGACTTGAACAGGAACCTTGGGATTCAGACAAGAAAGTGCTGCCGAGTGAGAAACAGCAGAGACACAAATTAATCCTGTTAAACCCAATTTATAGATCATAAAGGAGGTTTAGAAAAGACACTTAATTTTATCCGTTCCAGGCTTTTTGAAGTAGCAGGCAACTCCTTAGTGAATTATTACAGGGAAGAAAGGTTAATGTACAATCTTTACTTAGTGCAAAGAACAAAGAATAAACAATTCAGTATGACAAAATTATATGTCAGTCAGAATTTCACAGACTGCACAGAGGTATAAAACATATTGATAAATGCTAGTATAACTCAAGACGCCCAAGAGAAAGCATAATTGCAATGCCTTCGGGCAAATAATATCTGATAACTGGCTATTGCGCTGATCCTTGTGGTAGGATTAATAAGCTTTATCACCCATCATTCTTTTGGGGGTTTTGATTACCGGGGGAGGTAAAAACCAAATTGTAGCTAAAGCAAAATCGCTCAGTATTCTGAACTCAAGCAAGTTAAATTTAATGTTTTTCCCTGATATTTTACCACAGCAAGGGTTCGGAAACATCGATGGGGAGTACTGGCTTGGTCTGGAAAACATTTACTGGTTGACAAACCAAGGGAATTATAAGCTATCAATCACCATGGAGGACTGGCAGGGACGGAAGGTATTTGCTGAATATGCCAGCTTCAAACTGGAGTCCGAGGCTGACAATTACAAGCTTCGGTTGGGACGTTACCATGGAAACGCTGGTGATTCCTTTACTTGGCACAATGGAAAACAGTTTACTACACTGGACAGAGATCGTGATGCATACACAGGTAATAACAACTTTACACAAAGCCAGAGTCAAAAATTAACTGTGACACTTCTCTAATTACATTTAAAATACTGCCAGAACGCTTCTATTTATTTACCCTGGCATCTCAAGTAGTTTTATTCCCCTCCTCTGTTTTACATCTGGACTGTCAGAATTAGGACGTATTCCTATTTTTAGTCAATCTTTTCCAAGGCCAGAAAACGTACCTTCCTCAGGCTTTGTAAGAACAAATAAATCTATATAATGAAAATCTAAGGTTGTTCATCATCTTCCCTGTATCTCACCACTCTGAAAGGAAGAGGATTCATTGTACACAAGCCTAATCCTAATACAGGAGATAGTGTTGTCAGATTGCTTGTAGTAATGTCCCCAGATCAATTGATTAATTTAGGTACTTCTTTCTTAGAAAAAAACAGAAAAAAGTACCAATAGAGTTCACAGACATCAGAAACTCTGCACAGTGCCAGAAGTTTCAAGTGCAGTGTGACCATTAGCATCATAAAACTAATGACAAACCATTGTCAATGAAAAACGTTGGCACACAGACATTGGTCATAAACCATAACAGGCATGGTCAGGCTTGAGCATGGTAAAGGAAGCCTTATGTTCTATTTACGTTAAAAACTTTTCATAAAGTGGAAAGATGGTGGAGAGGCCATTGTTAGACTGGGGTGGACAAAGTCAGAAGTCACATGACACCTGGTAATAGTCATTTAAAATCACAAGCTTTCGGATCACTGCTCCTTTGCCAGGTGAAGTCAGGACTTGTGTCATGCGACCTCTGACAGTCTCCTTACAGAGAAATCAAATTATGACACATTTGAATGATTCCTTCACAAATATCCTGTCACATTGATTTTTTCTTTTTGTAGGTAACTGCGCGCACTATCAGAAAGGTGGCTGGTGGTACAATGCCTGTGCACATTCAAACCTCAATGGTGTATGGTACCGTGGTGGACATTATCGTAGCAAGTACCAGGATGGAGTGTACTGGGCGGAGTTCAGAGGAGGTGCTTACTCTCTGAAGTCTGTTACTATGATGATTAGACCCAATCCTAACACTTTCCATTGAAAAAGAACTAGGTGTCTTGGAACACTCAGACGTAGGAATGAACAATAGCACTCTGTATTTGAAATCCGCCTTAAAATCAACATATGTACCAAGCTGTGCTTATTCTTCGAGATGAAAAGAAAAATACTTCTATGTATTTATTTCATTCAAAAAGTACAAATTTGTAATGTCATGTATACAAACATTTTTCTCACGTAACATCAATTTTCTCGTGAAAGTGCCGAGTTCACAGTATTTGTACTTGCAGTCTTAAAATATAGTATTGTAATAAAATGCCAGTGTGTTTGGGAGGATGTATTCAATCCAAAAACGTGCATTGAAAGAGCAATCTGGTAAATTCCTCGGATACAGCAAACTGCAGGCCTATGCAATATTTGTGTCTCACAGCAGGATTTCATTTGTTCCAGTATTCTGACGCAGGAAAGGAGTTCTGATGAATCTATGGGTATGTGTTGTACTCTAGAAACTCGGCTCCGAGAATTTCCACAGATGAATATTTCTTTAAAAATTGTCAAATCAAGAGTGCATGCTAAAATGTTTTCAATTTTTAAACATGGATAGATGTTGAAAAAAGCAAAATGGTCATGCGCATCCAAAACGACCTCTTCTCAAATTCTGCTGGTCACTTCGCCTTACTGGCCGCTCCCAAGCATGGAGTCAAAATTTTCAAAATAAAAAGAGGGGCAAAAAAATAAGTGAACTATGAGGTAAATGTGCAACTTTAGACAGCTTTGCATCTCAGAAACATGTGGGAATTCAAATGTGTGCCATCTTCTAGCTGGTAGTATTAGGAATGTGTTCCACTGTTCCCAAGATGTAATAATCCTGGTTTACAACCATCACGTCTGCTCAGATCAATGAAAGGCACAATTTATTCCACTGTCAAGGAGCAACTTTGCTGCTTTCGGAGGTCAAACCATTGCCCCATTTGCACCAACATGACACAGCATTTGAGGGGGAATATTAAGAGAATGATCTCGTGTGATAAGGAAAGAACGTTGGCCCTAGAATTCACCATGTGGTCACCAGTGTAACAGCCAGCACATTGACGTGAAATTTCTCCTTCCCTTATTTAAGTGGAGGCATTAGCACATTCTTGTAAACCCAGTGAAATTAAGCCATTTTAAGAAGGGGGTCATTTATCCAGTGAAAGTAATACAAGGCATTTCACAACACATTAAGCATTCACAATGGGATGTTCCATCACAATCTCCCATCCTTACTTTTCTTGGGGGTGGGAGTGGGGGAGGGGGGTAGGGATGGATGGAGGCAATTGAATTATTATTTTGGGATTGCAGCTTGAAAACTTAAGACAATGGGAATGATTGTGTGCGTGTTTGTGTACGTATATGTTTTAATTCTCAATTTTCTATCTTTTGACCATTGATTTAAGAATCTTCTACAGGTAAATGAATATAGCCATAAATATTTGGGGTGTGGGATGGGGGTGGGTGGAGAATGGGCTGCACACCCTTTTTTATTTATGCAATTACTCATCGTACTTTATTATAGTAGTTCTACTGCATTCTTGTGTACACCTTCCCTATGTCTTACTAGCTGTTAACAGCCTGTAAAATACACTTTGTGATTCAAACTTTGAGGCTTCATTGTAGAGTCAACAAAAAAAAACGTATTGCTATTGGCAGAAAAAGAGTTTTGTCTTTTGCAACATTGTCTTGACAGTTTCAATATAATCTTTAACTGCTGCAATAAATGTACTTAAAATAACATTTGCTAGTATTATTTACACTGAACACTGAGGACCAAGCAAACTTCAGAAAGCCAATATGTAGTGCTCCTGTGTACAGTTCATCTGGTTTCATTACTCCAGCGTTGATCAGGGACCAAACAAGGTCACTCCTTCTATACCACAGTTGATCCCTTAGCAAAGCAGCACCTGACTTGAATGTTTAACAGCTGTTGTTGGCAAAGGACTGGGAACGAGCATAAAGGTGTAACAGAGGGGAAAAAAAAGCAGAGAAAGAATGAATTGATGCAGACAGATTAACAATGCTGCATTTACACTGCACTGGCGAGTATCAGTTTAATCTTCCAGCAGATACATCGTAAAAGCGGAGATAGCTATACTGGTTAAACATTTTGTTTAGTCTCAGATCAGGTTTTTAAAAAAGGAACATGTGGATATTTCTATTTAAACCAGGCACAGCAGTAAAAATGGGATTTACATCTCACTGGGTGTTGGACCACAAAGCAGGTTCATATTGCATTTGCAGAATGGGACGAGACAGAGTAGAACTGCACTGCAGATTAAAAGTGGACAGCAATGATAAGATTGTAGCATCAACATTGCCCAAGAAATCCCATGAAATGCAGAAGTGTTGTCCATATTTATTTGTCAGCCAAACTGCCATCAATCTTTGTATTTTAGTCACCAAATAAAATATAGAATAATATTGACCATTATACCAGTAGCAAGCGAAGACCTGGCCCAGACAACAACTTGCAGTTACATTGTGGCCTTAACATGGGAAAACATTCCACAATGCTTCACAAGATGATTTTTGAACAAAGAAGATCTCAAAAAGTTAAAGTAACAAAGCAAAGTCAACTTCCAGTTAAAATATTCCTCAAAATAAACATACCATTTCACTTAGTACAACATTTAACACTTAACAGAACATTAGTTTGCGATTCTAAATTTCTAGTCCAGTTACAATACCACCAAGCCACCATCTCCCCTGGACACTGAATATATTGTTGCTAATTTTGCTGATGGCACAAAGATAGAACGGAAGTTATGAAGACGATGTCCCATTGAAGACATCTTAATCAAATGGGTAAGCATTTGGCAGGGTAAAGTACAGAGCTGAAAAATATGTTGCTGGAAAAGTGCAGCAGGTCAGGTAGCATCCAAGGAGCAGGAGAATCGATGTTTCGGGCATAAGCCCTGAAGAAGGCTAGCATTTTGTGATTCTAATACCAGCATATCCAGATCCCCCTAAACCTGTTTTGTGATCTCTTTCAGTTGAAATAATATTCTGCTTTTTGATTCTTCCCACCAAAGTGAATAAGTACCCAAACTGTACTTTACGCTGCTAGGAGAAAGTAAGGACTGCAGATGCTGAAGATCAGAGCTGAAAAATGTGTTGCTGGAAACAACACACCAAGTGATTAAACTCCAAACAAAATGGTATTGTCAATTACAAAAAGGGAATGGAATATAAAAGTAGGGTTTTTTAAAAATGGCAGTAATATAAAAGATTGATGAGACCACATAGCATCATCAAATCCCGACAGTGCAGGAAGAGGCTATTCAGCCCATCAAGTCTGCAGCGACCCTCTGAAGAGCGTCGCTCCCAGAGCCAACATCTAGAGCACTGTGCAGAGTTTTAGTTTCTGTAAGAAACCGCATAAAATCACATTCGAAGCAGTGCAGAAAAGTCAAGTGAACTAATTGCTGGGTTCAGGGGGCACCAACAACCAAGGAAAGTTTGGATCGGTTTGCCCCAAATCCATTGGAGAGGTGATTATATTGAAACATTCAAGATCCTGAGGCAACATGACAATATGGAAACTGAAAGGAGCTTTCACCTTCTGGTAGAGACTAGAATGAAGAGAGTCTAAAAAGCAGGAGGTCTTCCCTTTAAATGGAGATGAGCGGAAACCTTTTTTTCCCCTGAGGAATAAATCTTGGAACTCTGCCTCTCCCGTTGTCTGGTGAAGAGAGTCGTTGAGCAGAGTGGTACAGGACCTGAACGGTATGGGATACGGTGAGAGCTGAGGTAGAATCTCGCGAGAAATCCAGTGAGACCTTTTTTTGACATCAGGAATAAGTTGTTGCAGCTTTTAGAGTCATAGACATGTACAGCATGGAAACAGACCTTTCGGTCCAACCTGTCCATGCCGACCAGATATCTCAACCCAATCTAGAAAATTATATGCTGGACCTCAAGGCAAGGCATGGCAAGGCAGGATTCGTGCTATGCAGGGGATTATTGCTTGTTACCAACCTCATTAATTGCTGACCTCACATTATTAATGTGGATTATCATCCCATCTGCCAAGAATGCCCAAAGATGTGCAAGGTAGGTGGATTGGCCATGCTAAATTGTCCATAGAGGTCAGGGACATGTAGGCTAGGCGTGTTAGCCATGAGCAATGCAGGGCTGTGGTGGGATGCATGGACCCGTGAGGCCAAATGGCCTGTTTCCATTTTGTAGGGATTCTATTCTATGGAATTCTTAACATGGAAGTCAGAGTGGGTATCTGGCAACTCTAGTGCATACCTCACTCCAATAAACTTCACATTGGACACTGGGCAATAGCATCTCAGGGCACGCTCCATGGGCACCAGCCACACACACTGACATCTGATGTGTGCCAGCCTTGAAGAACCCTCATGTCACAGCTCCAATCCACATACAGGACATTTGAACTTCAATACCACACCCCGGGAGACTCTGTGTAACGCTGCTGCCAAGACACTGTTCAGGGACACATGCACCCAGCTCAGGGAGTGGACCTCCAGGCTCGTCACTCTCTCTCATAGCACTCACTCACTCACTCAGAATCTATCTGGGAGTGGAGAATTTCCACTCAAGAGGGCAGTGAATCTGCAGAATTCTTAACCGTAAAAGGCGGAGAAGATCAGATTGTCAAGTAAACTCAACGCTGAGATAGGCAGAATGTTTGATCAGTAAGGGGATCAAAAGTTCTGGGTATAAAGGCAGAAAAAGTGGAGTTGAGGGTTATCAGATCAGCTACCATTTCATTGAATGGTGAAGCAGACACAGCAGGGCTGAATGACCTACTTCTGCTCCTGTGTCTTATGGAGACTCTGGGCATCCCTGCCTTGCCATGCCTTGTTGTGCTTTGCCCCTCAGCCAGATAGATCAGGCTCACTGTGCTGCTGGATTGCTTTTCCATTTACAGTCAAAAAGTGCAGCGCTGGAAAAGCACAGCCAGTCAGACAGTATCCGAGGAGCAGGAGAGTCGACATTTCAAGCATCAGCCCTTCGTCAGGGATGTGAAATGATCTCCAGCATCTGCGATCCTCACTTTCTCCTGCCTTTTCATTTAACACAGACACAAAGCCAGGAGGTTTGTTTGTCATTGTTGGCATAAATCCTCAGTCAGGTCAAGGGAGATGGCTTTCAATCAGAGCACAGTCAGGGGCAGCCTCTGATACCCCAGTCAGGGGCTTGGATATGGTCAGTCAGCCACCAGGGGCAGTCAGAGCCATAACCTTCTCCTTCTACTGGATGAAGGATCAAATCTCGTGTAACCCACAGCTCATCTGGACTCTTTTTGCCCTACTGTGGGCTGTTTGCCTCGTGGAATAAGACAGAGGCATGACTCCTACGAGGTGAGAGTGGGGCACACAGCTGTGGCTTTTGATGCAGTTGGAGGGGAGAGCTGAGGAAGTGACTACACGGCACAGGTCACACCGGGTTAGTGAGGTCAGAGGTCAGGACGTGTGTCTGCGAAGGAGGTCGGGGTCGGACATATGTCCGCGAGGGAGGTCAGGGATGAGGACGTGTGACCGGCAAGGGAGGGAAGATTCTTTTTCAGGCAATAGTGAGAATGGTAAAACTTGGTGGATGGTGGGTACAGTTGTGGAGATAGAGAGAAAATGGAGACAATCTAACGATGCTGGTAGAGTGCACCTTTAGCTTACACTGCTAAGCAGTCTTCCGGATAACAGAGAGTGCGCTGATCCAGGTAGCAACCTCTCAGCAGGCTGGCATCCTGGAGAAGCCCTGCACCATCACCTCTGCCAGGACTGCCAGATCCCATCCCACAGAGGCAGGTGCTATTGTCTGCCACATCAGCGACAGAATGTCAGGAACAATGTAGGGCAGCTCCAGACAGACAGTGCTTGTCTGTGTGTGTGTGTGTGTGTGTGCACACAGTGGGTTTTTAAAGATGGTGCCCATCCCCTCGGAGGCTGTCTCTCAGCAGCAGTGAGTTGTTCTGGATATGGTGAGTGGCAGATGGTACTAGAACTGGATAAAGGGGGCACCCCAAGGGCGGGGTAAGAAGTTTTTTCTATTTCATTCATGGGATGAGAGCACCACTGGTTAGGCCAGTTATTGCCCTTCCCAATTGCCCAGAGGGTAGTTAAGAGTCAACCATGTTGTTGTGGGTCTGGAGTCATATATAGGCCCAGATCAGGTAAGGATGGCATTACCTAAATGGCGTCAGTGAACCAGATGGATTTTTCCTGACAATCGACATTTTTTTTTTTCAAAATTGAATTCAAATTCCACCATCTGCTATGATGGGAATCGAACCAGGTATCCCGAATATAATACTAGGCCATCACCTCCCCTTGATGAGGTGAGAAAATTCACTTGGCCTCAGAGAGAAGCCCTCCATGAAACTCAATGAAACTGACACTCAGCCCAAAAATAATGACAGATTCAAACCGTTTAATATCTTGGAGACAGAGGGAGATAGATTCTTGGAAACAAAGAAGTCAAAAGCTATCGGGGTAAGCAGGAAAGTGGAGGTAAGGCCATTGTCAGGTCTTATTGAATAACAGAGCCAGCTGAAATGGCCT